>NW_028147640.1:0-46339 GCF_008360975.1 Lichenostomus cassidix
AGATCTGAGTCTTTTACAGGCAGCACTTAAATTAAGATAAATGAAAGGTGTGAATTTACACATGTATTACAAGTTTAATGGAAACCAAATGGACACATATATATCCATCATACATATATATATATATATCTCCATTTTATATATATATACATATATATGTATATGTGTGTGTATATATCTGTATATATATCTATATATCTATATATCTATATATCTATATATCTATATATCTATATATCTATATATCTATATACACACATAAAAAAAATACAAAACATACATGTTTTAGGACAAATGTTTCCCTAGCAATGTCAGGTTAGAGATCCAATGGTGCATGAGGTGGGGCAGAGTTCATCTCCTGAATGGCTCTCTGTGCACTGAACCCACTCAGAGCGACTTGTTTTGATCAAATTTTCCTCCCCACATCTTTTATGTAGTTGAAAACTTGCTCTGCCTAAACACAATCTTCTTTTTCATGACAGAAACAACCAATTCATAACAATTTTTCTCTTATTTTTATCTCCCCGATGATTTTAAGCAGTCTTTGATTGGTAATGACAAAAAAAAAGGCAAAACCAAAGTTGGTACAGGGCTGGAGTTTAATATAGCAAGAAAGCTGGAGAATTAGAGACAGGAGGGTTTTTTTTCCTGTGAAAATCAGCAAAAATCTTTTAAACACGTGAGCTACTAAATAATAAATTAAATATCCCAATTATCACCATGCAGATGGGAAAAGAAAGGCACTCAGTCTCTGACAAAGCAGTCAGTGAGTTTTACTCCAGACTATCCCAGGGAAGTTGTTTTGCTGTTCCAACCCCTTCCAGCTGAAAAGGCTGAATTTTGGTGATTCCTCCTCCCTTTAGCAATGGAGAGTCAGCAGTTTGATTTATAACAATAAATTACTTCAAAGGGTGAGCAGCATTCCACTTGCTATGGAATATGTGCAGCATTCTGGCGAGGAATAAACACAAAATCCTTGCATTTTGCCAAAGTTTGAAACACATCAGGAATCAAGGGATTGGAAATGTTGTGTTTAAAAACTCTGTGTCGAGTTACTGTTTTAATCTTTAGGGATTAAAGGAGGAGGTTGCTTGAGGAGGTGGAAGAGGTTGTGTCTAAATTCCAGGCAGGTTAAAATTCAGATCCTGTGTTTGAGGAGAAATCATGCTTTTTTTTGTAGGCTCCGCTCACTGGTTCAATCTGACAAGCAATGGGAAATTTAAAAAATTTTAAAAAAGAAGAGCCTTATGAGACAAGGGACTTCTCGAGGTGTCATTTCAGGCAGAGCAGCCGAATCTCCACAAGGGCAGAAAGCCAAGACTGAGAGCTTTGTTAATGTTAATAAAACCATCAGTCTGATTTGTGATTAACCAGGTGAGCACTGAGGCCTCTGAGATCAGCAGAAAGAGATGTGGTTACGAAACAGTTATCTCTTGGCACAGTTATTTTTGATTTCACAAGGCTGATGGAGAGGTGGGAGAATTATTTGCTGCGCAAAGTGCTGCCTGAACTTCTGCAGGTTCACCCTGGCAGCTCCAAGAGGAACAGGGAATGAATGCCTGGAAAACTGAACCTGCTGGAGATCCTCATCAGTGCCATATCCCCTCACATAGGGACACCTCCGAGGGGTGTGGGATTGGGATCAGGAGCTCTCAGGTGCCAAATGGAACTGGGATGGAATTCCCAGAGAAGCTGTGGCTGCCCCTGGATCCCTGGCAGTGTCCAAGGCCAGGTTGGACACTGGGGCTTGGAGCAGCCTGGGACAGTGGAAGGTGTCCCTGCCATGGAACTGGATGGGATTTAAGGTTCCTTCCAACCCAAACCATTCCATGGTTCCATGAGAAGGAATTGCTCCCCTCCCAAGTTGAGCACACAGCAATTCCTCTGAGCCAGAATGTGCCAGGGAATGTTAGAGATAAGCCTGAGATGTTTGTGAGGCCAGCTAGATTTACATGGAAAAAATTGTATGGTTTTTCTGGAACATGGCCATTCCTTAAGTTTTATTTCATAATTATATCTTTAAACTAACTTGTTGGCATTTATTTTCTTGCTAGCTCCAAGATGAAAAAAAGATTCTTTTGTACATGGGAATTCTGGACAAAGCAAGAATTGCAACGTGATCTCAGAATTAGAAGGATTTTCTTCATAACTCATGGTTAAATATCTCCAAAACTGCCAACACTATACCTGTTGGACAAAGAAGTCGAAAATTGTTTCCTACATTTTTGTCTCCTGAACACAAAACAGATTTTGCATCCCTAATTATTAACAACTCTTTATCCTCAACCCACAGTCAATCACTAACATATTCAGTAAGAGAAAATAGACAGATCCCATACTGAAAATTTCCCTATTCATGGTGGATCAGGACAGTTGGATTTTGAAGGGCAGTGTGGTATCCTAGCCTGAAAATGGAACTGTGTTTGTGGAAGACACTCTTATTTTCATGCTTTAATTTGATATAGAAGCCACCAAGCAGGAAATCATATTTTAAACCAGTAGGTTTGCTGCTAAAATAGGAGATTTCTCCTTTTTTTCTTTTATTCTTCACAGAAATTGTGGTTTTCACCTCAAACTAGACTGGCTTCTCTTCCACCAAGCAGTATTTTTAATTATTTACCACAGAAAGTGCCACAGGTCAAATCAAGGATTGGGGACGAAGTGTCTTTGACACTTTGTACCAACAGAGCTGGTTGGTAATTGTCTACTTACATAATTAATTTGCCCAATGTTTTCTGATTTTCCAGCTGACCATCCCAAATGGAATATTTCATTGTGGTTGACTTTGAGCTATTTTCTACAACAATTTAAAAATCATATTTCAACTATTATGCTTATATTATTAATATTGATAGTATTTATAGGTATAATGTTTATGTCTATGTTATTTCAATTATTATATTTATATTCTTTTATTATTAAAATAGTCATTTAATTATTTCCTGAATAACAGAGACTGCAAACATTAAAACCACACTTGTTCCACTTCCCTCACCAATCCAAAGCAGATAATAGCAGCACACTTAGTAATATCAAATTAATTTAATAATACACCTTATTAACACCTAATAAAACCACTATTACAATAATCCACATTCAGAACATCTTAATATCATCCAAAGAAATTCCCTTCCCTTTCCAAGTCCATCAGAAGCTGTTGACAAACCTCTCCCACCGTGTTTTCCTCTCAGATATCCTAAATTTTGGCTCTGCACCACCTCACTATCCCTCATTTTTTGCAGGTTCCAGCTTTTCCAAGAGGCTCCATCCCCTCTCTCTCCCTCCCACAACTCTCCAAGTCCACCTCTTCACACTTCTCCCCAAAAATTGGTTTCTCCATCCTTTTTCTCTATGTGTTGATATTTCCTGGAGTGACCCAGCAAAGATTTGTGAAGTTTCTTCCTTTCTTTATTATTATTTTTTTCCCTCCTTTCCCCACACCAGGCTTGCTACATCTATGCCATCTTCTGGATGTTCTGTGAATCTCTCTTATCCCATTTTTCACGTTCGTTGAAAAATGTGCAAATCTCTTTAAGGAATGTTCTCCCTTCCTGGTTTCCTGATTTCTGTAAGGCTGATATGGGGAGAGGGACAAGGTTTCAGGGCCAGGGTCACTAAAAGCACTTCAGATGTGCTTCCTTTGTTTACTGCCTGCTGTACACCAGGAAAAGGGATTGCTCTCTTGCTCGGTGAGCTGACAATTCCTGCTAAGAATAGCTGTGGAATGTGGCGAAAAATTCCCCTTCAAGAGGGAAGTGACTTTCACTCAGTTAAGAATTTATCAAGTGAACTTTTTATATGCACTGAAGGCCTGTTTACAATTTTTTCCCTTGTTTTTTTTTTCTAGCTGCAAAACACAGAAGTTATAATTTCCAATGTTTTCTCACTTTTTTTTTTTTTTTTTTTGGCCTGGGTTTAATGCCACTATTTCACCAAGATCTACAAATAATTTTCTTTCAGCTGTTGCACAACATTTGTCCCTGAATGATGTACAATCCATGGTTTTTCTGGATGGTGAAGAAACATCCTCATTTTAAGCCCCTCTTCTACTATTATTGATACATAAATTCGAATTAAAATAATATTTTCATTTTCTCTGATGGCAACTAGCTGGATTTCTTCAATGCTCCCTCTTATATGAAGCCCAAAATTAGCAAGGATTTCCATCAGAAAACTAATGTTTTCTCACATATTTAAATGTTAGCTCCACGCTTAAATGACTTGTTAAATCACAGCCTGGATAGCAAAGACTCAGGGAGATAATTCCAGCTTTAATCAGAGAGACAATGGATAATACTCATTACTTAAGGTTTCCAGTTAATCTCCTCCATTGTCTAAAGAAGTGCAAATAATTCATGGGAAACCCAGGGAAACAGTAGGATGATTCACTATTTCAAATGCTGCTCTAACCAGGCAATTCTGGACTAATCAGTGAGGCTGAGCTGCTGGGTAATAATTGCTTGATTTTCAAGGAAAACACAAAATAATTTGTTCTTAGAAATAATATCACTGTTACTACTATGCCAGATTTCTTATGAAAGTCAGGATATCCTGGATATTCAAGAATGAGCATATTAAGAATTCAAGGTTTCACTGACAGAAAGCAATTACAGTAATTTACTGTTCAGTGGTACTTTCATAGACTGATAATTCTTACAGTCAGTTGAAAAATAATCGTTTTTGCTCCATCACTGATTCAGATCAGAGCCAGGAAGGAAAGTGTTGAAATTCCTTACTGAGAGTTGTGCTTTTCCACAGATTAAAGTGGGAAGCACTGAGAGGTTACATTTCCATCCCTCTTGTGTAGATGAGGGATTTCAACCCTCAGAGACCATAAACTTCTGGATAGAACAAACTTTCCCTGCAAGGAGCAGCTCAGCACCAGGCTGACCTCTCACACATTGTGCTGATGCCTTGTAATGGAATTACAATGAATTCCTTGTAATGAGGACCTTGGCCAGGCTGAGGGAAATCAGGAGGGAAAAATTCAGATATTCTGGCTGCTCTTCCCAACGTGCACAGCTCCAGCTCTGCTAAATCCCTCCTCGACCAACTCCTGATTACATCTCATGGTATTAGGAGTAGAAAAATGTATTTTGCATGAGGTACATTAGCCGTAAACAAGAGACTGCTAAATCTATTCCAAGGCTTAAAAACCCTTTCCAGGAAGAAATTTTGGGGTCACATGCAAGGGATGGAGAGAGAAAAGTAGAATTCAGTGGTTTTGAAAAGGGCTGAACCTCCAGCCTGCATTTCCAGATCTCTTTTTCTGTCTCTGGGAATCAAGCAGCTCCATGGATATTTTGGAAAAGGGAAGCATGAGCCATCTTAGCAAAGAGCAAGGAAGGCAAGCTGGCAATTTCCCCTCACAGGTCATACCAGGGTGGATTTATCTTGTTTAAAATATCCAATTCACTGCATAAATGGGTGATCTTTGCTTTCTGCAGAGGCAATGTGTTCAGGGAACTCCAAGGGGCAATTAACTCCACCTAATTAAGACATGCATTCCAGTGGGAGTCCACCAGTCTGCTATAGAAGCTTATTTGGTGTTTGGCAAAAATGGGGTGGAATGGGGCAATTGTGCAAATTTCATCTAGAGACTTTAATGGTTTGCAAAGATTAGACTGAGAAAATGAAAGGCTGAATGTTGGTGCAGATCAGGAAATTTATTGCACTTACAGGGAAGTCTGGAGAACTCAATGAGAGAGAACTCCCACCTTCTTCCCTGCGACACAGAAATGGGGAAGAGGGCAGAAGATTCATAAAAGCAAGCTCAGTGTAACTCTAAAAAAGTACTAATCTGTAAAAAACATCTCTAATCCAATGAGCTGCTCCAGGATATTTATGGTGCTGCTCCCAAATCCACTTTGTGTTGGTATTAGATTATTTCTGTCTAAGTGATGGGGCTGTCTCCTGTTTGCTGCTCCCTCGTTATTCTCAAATAATTAATGTTAAACCCACAGGCTTTTGAGGGGATAGATTTGCCCAAGTGTTTTAATCCCCTGAATGCCCCATTATTTTCAGTCTCCATGAAAAAGCTGTGCAACCATCTGGAGCATGATCCACGTTTTTAAGATCCATGACAAAATCTCAGCCCAATTTAATCTTTCTCTTTGCCTAAAATGCCCAGAGCACTGGCAGAGTATGGCAGAGAGGAAAAGTGAAATATGTGTGAGTGAGGAGTGAAGATTCTCCTCATAGGAAGGTCTGGATTTGTCTCTGGTCAGCCAAAGAGATTAAAGTTTCATCAGGCAGATGATGTTCTCTAAAAAAAATAAAATGCACTAAGAGGTTTCTTGCATTGGTGGGAAGGGAAGGTTTGGACATTGTGCAGCAAGACAGCTCCTGACTCTGATTCCTCATTGCTCTGTTCCTCAGGGAACCATTTCTATCCAAATATTCACTTTGTTTTATATCAAAATGTGCTGGACTATACAAATTCCCAAGCCAGAGAAGCTGACACAACGTTAAATTCAAACCACTTTGATTAACAAACCAATTCTCATCTTCATTTGTGGATCCAAATGGCAAGAGCAGCTCTAGACAGAGCAAGTTTGTTCAGAAAATGCCGATTTCTGGGAGCAAAGATGGGATTTGAAGTTAACATTCCCACAGCCCTTTTTCCAGAAGGTGAACATAACTATATATAAAACACTTGCTATGTCTCTGCTGATGAATTCCAAGTGCTCAGGACCATTTTTTGGCACCTTCATCCTAAGGAACTCTCAGGCTCTCAATTAAAATAATTCAAATTATTTATCAGGAACTCTTTTTCAGACTAAGAAATTTTGGAGAGCCTTATCTTGAGACTAAAACCATATTAAGGACAGCTCTAAAAGTTGCACTGAACAGAAGGCAAATTTATGGCAGCTGAGAATGATCCCTGACACCCTTTATTTTACTGATACAGATGTGGCCTCTGCAGGAAGACATGGCCAGTAATCTAAATAAAATACACCCCATAAATTTGATATCACAGGAGGTTTTGCAAGGAGAGATAAATATATAGAAGGAGCGACAAACTGTGTTCAAAGGGATTGTTTTCTGCCTCTTTTTTAGGGCGTAATTTCCTCGCAGTGATGTTTTCTTCCCATGGAAGATGGGATTCTGGCTGGAAGCCTGTTGTAGCTGGAGATGGATTTTCCATGCTGCAGCACACTGAAAGCATTGATAAAAAGAGAGAAACTCACCTCAGCTTAGCATTTTCCAGTGTATTTTCCTCCAAGAGTTGCAAACCTGGCCAGACATTATGGAATAAATAACTAGATAGTGTTTTAAATGGCTGTCTCTCCTCATTATCCAGCATGGACAGAGTAATTAATTACCTGGCACTGCTGTGCTCCCAGGGGAATTGTTCCCAGCTGGAAGTCCTACTGGTTTACTGGGATTTGGGACACAAAACCAGGAGTCTGCTGCTCCCCATATCGGGGCAGAGTTAAATCAAGCAAAACTTTGGCATATTTTATGAAGAAAAACTCATAATACAGGAGGAAAGAATATCTAAAAGAATACCTACACAGGTGAGGTTTTACTGGGACCTTCAACCACTGGGTAAAATCCAGAGAAATTCCTATTTAGCAGCTACATGGCTAAGGCTGCTGAGGACTTTTTGTCAAGGAATGGCTCTTAAAACACTGTTATTCAATTTTTCTGTGGGATAAACAGAGCCAGAAATTCCACAGTCTATGCAGAACAGGGAAAACCAAGCAGCACCTGGACCTCCCAGGGTCCTCCTGCTTAGTTCTGTTGGCTCAGCAGAGCTTGGAGCAAGTCAGGGGAATGAATTATTCCTGTTCTTTTTATTCTGAAAGCCACCAGCTGATTCATCTTTCTACCACAAGTGTGTCTGTGTAATCTTGTGGAGAGCAGAAAGAGCAACATTTTAGTAAAAGTGGGGCTTTTTCTCACCTTTTTAGTCAAATCATCTGGAGGCTGAAGAATCTTTCTGTGAACTCTCCCTCCTTCTGCTTTGACTTGTAGCTGGAGGATAAAATTATTTTATTAAATAAATTCTCAAAAGTTAAAATAAAAGTTAAAATAGAAAAAAAGATTATTTTATTAAATCCATTCTCAGAAGTTGATGATAGAAAAACCACATAGGCATAATATCCACCTTTTCTGCACGAATACACCCTGCAGTGCTCAGAAAGGGCTCAAAAGCACCAACAGGACAATTTGCAGGGCTCAGAAAACTTATTTTTCACTGCAGCTTGGCTGAGGTCAGGAGATGACCCTGAAGTGAGCCCTGCATGAGGTACAAAAGTTGTCGTACCCCAAATGTTTCTTCCCCACTGTTTCTTCCCACCTGGAATTCCACCTGTTCAGCTGCTCAGAAAGGATGGAAAGAGCTAACCAGAGGCAGAAATTCAAAAGCCAGCAGACTCCATCAGCCACACATCCATAATCAGGCAACAGCATCCAGTTTTACAGATTATTTTATTTCTCAGTTGTAGGAAACAGCACATGGGTTTGAAGCCAGGGGCATTTGGTGGCAACACTCTGAGAGTGCTGATAGCAAATCTGAAGCAGGCAAAGCAAAACTGGTAATGGTTCTCAGCAAAAAAAGCCTCACATTCCTCTCACTCCTCGATTCCCTGCTTGTTATAAATTGTTTTTCTGTCTGACAAAATCAATTTACCATGTTTTCCTCCCAGCTTGTCTGTGTCCGTGGAACAGGCTGAGGGGGAAAATACAAAGCACACCAGGCAGCTGCTGGTTTGTTTTCTGCTCCAGGGCTGGCAGGATGTGAATTGCTGTGGTGATCACTGGCAAAGTTCTCATCAGAGAAGAAAAGTTCCTTCTATCAAAGCCAAATCCATAAGGAAGACAACCTGCCAGAGTGCTGGGATAGCACTGTTCACCTCGAGGAGAAAGTTGTGAGCACAAGCTGTGAGAGTGAGGAGAAGAATTCGGTGTATTGGAGGTTCCTGTGAGCCACAGAGACTAGAAAATAAACCCAGGGTGTGGAGGTGGATGGGGCAGCACTTGGAGAGGAGCATTAATCCATTTTTGGGGAGTGCAGTGCCGCAGGAGCAAAGCAGCTGCTGCTGCTGGAAACTCCCAGATCCATGGCAATTTCAGCATCCCTGTGCAGCTTCTCGTTCAAAGCCACCTGTTGTGACAAATAACTCGCTGGGGATTGTTTCATTCCTGGGGTTTTCTGCTGTGGATCCATGGCAGCTCTTCCACCTGGCCCTTGTCCCAGCTGGACACACTGGACACAATCAGGCTTTGGCTGCAGGGAATTTTGGCTTTAAAGCCATTTTGCAAACTGAGGTGTTTTTCTTTTCATTTTCATCAGCATCAGCTGAGGCTTGACTGCTGCTAGACTTTTGGAGCAATATACTAAAACTAATACTTCTACTACTAATAATAATAATATTGAAAATTGCTCCCTTCTATTTATGCCCAAGAGTTTTCAGCGAGGAGGAAAAGAAAAATGACATTTTGCCTTGTTATTTTTCTCCCTGCACAAAGTGCTAATGATCAGTTCTTAAATAAATGACCAGAAAAACATCTTGGAGAGTTTCTGACCAGGCCAAGCATTGATCTGCTTTCAGCAGGGAAGGAAGACCAGAAGAAATAACCACAGAGGGAAGCAGGCAGAGCTGTATTATTGCAAAAGCAAATAAAGGAGGCTGAGGGAGGCAGACCCTGCTGTCCAGGCAAAGAGTGAAGGATAAATAACAGCTCTGCCACAGAAGGAGCCTCCTGCAGGGTGAACTTCAGCAGGCACCCAGCAAAACAAAACTCTTCACTGAGAACTGGAAAAACAACATCCAGGTCTGTCTGCTCTTGGCAAACAACCTGCCACGGTGAGGGTTAGCAGCATCAGAAATCCCTCCTTTTCCCACACTTGGAGTTTTTCCTGAGCATTTTCTTTTCAGCTGGTGTTGACTTGGCTGCTGATGGAAAGGGATGGAAATAATTTTCACCACTCTTGCAGGAGACTCTCCAAGCAGAGCAGAACTTAAACCCTTTAATACTCTTCAGTGTCTCCTAGTAAGAGTCCAGCATTGCTCCTGTGCCAGCTGGGCAGCCAGGGGAGGAATTCTGCCCTCCCAGGAGCTGGGCAGCTCCTGCACCATCAAAATACATCCAGTCATGGAGATAATTAAGGATTCAATCAACCTGAGAACACAAGGGCAAACTTCCACAGGGAACTTCACCCTCCCAAAGACACAAAATGCCTTTAATTGCTTAATTCCTGATTCCCACAGCAGGGATCTCTAACCCTGGCTTTGGGATCAAGGTGCACCTCAATGAGAGGGCAGAGTCCTGCTGATCCCCTGGGCAGTGAAATGGAGTCACAGAAGAACCTCCAGGGACCCCCAGGCACAGCACGAGGAGCCTGGAGATCTCTGCTGGGTAAAAAGGCAGAGCCAGAGCATTTCCCTCACATCCAGGTCTTTCTGCAGCTCGAGTCAGCACATTCAAGCTCTTGGCAGACAAAATGATCAGGCTTTGCTGATAATAAGAAGAGCTGCTCTAGCACTGCTTTGGGACCAGGCACTCGAGTAGCTATTTATAGATGAAGGGAAGAGCAGCAACAGGGAAAAGGAAGCAAAAAAGGGAACTGGCTGAATGTGTGAGCAAAATTTTTCATTTTTAAATTATACATCTGCAAAGTGATCTCAGGAGCTGGAGACTCACATTCTGTTCTCCAAGCATGAAGAGGTTTCAGGGACATTATAATTCCTTCATTCACAAATGTGGGTTGAGATAAAGGTTCAGTGTGTGGAAAATGCTCTGTGTCTTCAAAGCCCTGCTGGGGCAGCGACCCTTGCTGGAGTGTTTTGATGTTGGAAATGTTGGTCCTGTTTAATGGTCAGGAATGCCATGGAAAGGAATCCCATGGAAGTCCACAAGGCTCTCTCACCTTGGCTCTCCAGGAGCTGTCAAGGTAAAAATTCAGAGCAAAGCCTGTGCTGCTCTAAACTGAAATGGAGCAGAGAATGATGTGGAGAGAGAAGAGAGGAACTCCACGGTGCTTTGTCCCAGCTCTGGAGTCATCCTGCTGTCCCACCTCACCTCTCCCACACCCCTGCTGCCCACAGGGGTCCTGGGACAAAATCCCCCTGCACCCTGAGATGTGCTGCACCAGAAGGAGCTGCAACCCCAGCATTTGTTGTGTTATAAACAGGTGAGAAAGCTGGGGATGTTCAGACTGGAGAAGAGGTTGTATGGAGACCTCACAGCTCCTTCCATGGTCTGAAGGAGTTACAGGGAATCCAGAGAGGGACAATTCATCTGGAACTGGAGTGACAGGAGAAGGGGGAATGGGTTCAAATTGAAAGAGGGGAAATTTAGATGAGATATACAAAGAAATTTTTCCCTGGCAGGGTGGGGAGGCCCTGGGATGGAATTCCCAGAGAAGCTGTGGCTGCCCCTGGATCCCTGGCAGTGTCCAAGGCCAGGTTGGACATTGGGGCTTGGAGCAGCCTGGGACAGTGCAAGGTGTCCCTGTCCATTTTCACCAAAAATAAAAGGTGAAAATAGTGAGATACTTATGTGAGGCTGAAATCAGCTCCCCATACTCCTTTAGGGTAACAAGGTTCCTTCCCAGCCAGCTTGAGGATCTCCACACTTCAATCCATTATACAAAATAAACATTCCCTACCCACTCCCTCGTCTGAGAAAACAGGATAGCTGAGATGGACACACCTGAGGAACCTGTTTTGTTTGTCACCAGCCCAGAGGGACAGAGCAGGAGAGGGAGAGAATGAGTGGTGAAGGGTCTGGAGGGGAAACCACAGGAGGATCTACTGAGGGCACTGGGTTTGTCCAGCTGGAGCAGAGGAGCCTGAGGGCAGAGATCCCCAGGACAGCTCTGATCTCTGCTCGGGGACAGGGACAGCATCCTGGCTGGAGCTGGGCAGGGCAGCTCAGGCTGGAGAGCAGGAAAGGTTCTTCCTTCCCCCAGAGGGTGCTGGCACTGCCCAGGCTCCCCAGGGAATGGGGACATCCCCAAAACTGCCAGAGCTCCAGGAGCCTTTGGACAGCACTGCCAGGGATGATAGGGTGGGATTGCTGGGGGTCTGGGCAGGGCTGGGGTGCCACTGGATGATCCTGTGAGTCCCTTCCAAATCAAGACATTCCACGATTCTTTGATGCTGTGTCTCCCTCTGTCTGAGGCTGGACTTGCCCAAGATTTTCCACTCGGGGCTCCCCTCTCAGCCCCTGGTTTCAAGCACTCTGGGTAAGACTGGTTTCCAGCACACCTTTCAGTTAAAAAATCAAGGAAAGTGCAAATCAGTTATTTGTTATTCTTTCGGTTTTCCTTTTTCTTCTTATTTTTCTTTTTTTTTATCTTTTTAATTCTTTTCCCCTCACACTAATGAAGGCTTTGTCACTTGTGACCCCAGCCCGGTGCCACCACATGTCCCCATGCCAGGGCTGCGTGTGGCACTGGAGGGATGCATTGCCAGGACCCTCCTGTCCTGCTCTCTCCCAAGCTGCTGTTCCCACTAGATGGCATCTCCATCCCGCAATCATCCCTGCCTCCCGCCGTGTTACCTAACCCTCCCGGAGCCACAGGGCTCAGAGAACACCGTGATTAAAGATGGGCAAATATTTCACTGGTCCACATCAATTTCTGCTCCAGGATACCCCAGCAAAGTGCCACAGATCAGCAGCCTTGGAGCATCTTCCTCTCAAACGTCCCTCACAAAATGTTGTTACTGCTGGGAAACATCCCAGGGGCAGAGTTTGTACTCCCACAGGACCAGAACTGGACACAGCCCTGCAGGAGCCTCTCAGTGCCCAGCACAGAGGGACAATCCCTGCCCTGCTCCTGCTGGACACACAACTCCTGATCCAGCCCAGCTGCCATTGGCCTCTTGTCCCCCTGGGCACCCTGCCTGTGTCCAGCTGCTGTCACAGCACCCCCAGGGCTTGCCCAGCTCTCAGCCACATTTCCCCACAGAAGCAAGAGGTTTTTTAAAGCAAATATTCTTTTAGCAACTATGTTAATGATATACTGGCTCAGAGCACGGATTTGCCAGGATTTCATCCTCAGAGAGCCCCTTAAGGTTATAAACTCAGTGGGTTTTTCTAAGTATTTTTTTCTTCATGCCTAACCCATTGGATCCCTGCTGGAGGCAGCAGAAGTGCTGAAAGCTTTTAGCACTGAGGTGGCAGAAGAGTCTTCCTCCCTCCCAGGGCTGTGAGGCTGTGGGAAGGAACAGCAACATCCTCCATCTGTGTTGTGACCTGGAGATCCCATCAGAAAAGGACCTGTTGCTCTGAGAGCTTCGTGAAAATCTGGGTGCCTCAGGTCTGGAGAAATTCCAGGAGGACATTCTCACTTGGATCAGAGGTCCCCATCAGGTCACAGTCAAATTTAGGGCCTGGGATGTGCTGGACATCCGAGATGCTCATGGAAAGCACAGCACAGAGAGATGCCTGAGGGGACAGGATCTGCCAGAGGCACAAAACAAACTTACACACGAGCCTGAGGTTTCCAGCCCACATTTCAGCCACTCACCTGTGGTGTTTCCCTAGGCTATCAGCTCACAGCTGAGGTTTGGAGAGCATTTGTTCTTTCCCACAGAATTTCTGTTGTCACTCTCATTATGATTTCCAGCAGGGAGGATGGAGGCAGCAGGATTCTTGCACAGGACACAGTCACAGAATATTTAGTGAAGGGATATTTGGGAGGAACCCCCAGCTATCATCAAGTCCTTAAATCTATGGAAATGCCACGATATTGATGTCACTATCCAGTATTTCAGTTCAGTAATTTCAAAAATCACCACAGTGATTTTTTTGTCTGTATTGCTTTCTTTCCCTTCTCACCACACGACACTCATAAGAAAACTTACAGCTTAAACTCTTGTTTGATTAACAATTATGGCATCTGTGTTATCCCTGGCATTCATTTTATTGGGGGAAATTGGTCTGTCTAAGTCCAAATTACTCAAACCCTGTAAAAATAATGTGGCTCTCCATGGGAATGACATATCAGCTTGTTATCACCACATCCACCTTCGTGGTGTCTTCCACTGGAAACCAACCTAATCTAATTTCTGACACATTTTCCCAATTACAGCAGCTGCACACACTCCAGAGAAGCACTGCAGAAGCAGATGAATTCCCTAGGCACAAATCTGCTTTTCTTGCACCAGCTGTTGGGATGGTGTTCCTCCTGGTGCATCTGCTGCAGAGGAAGTTCACAAGTTCTTCACACTTAGGAAGTGTCTAGGGAGGGAATCAGGGTGAGTAATTTAGGGTCTGATTTCCGTAGATTCCCAGTGCCATAGTGTTGGAAAATATACCAGTTTAAAAATTTTGTATAACTTTAGTCAAAGGGTTCTGTTTGTCTTTACCCTGGGAAAAGGAATTTTAGGTTTCTTTCCAGGGCATTGCTCTACCAGGTGAGGTCTGGTGGACTCAGCACATCAACAGACTGGAGGAACCCGAAAGATAAAGAGCTATCAGCAGAACATCAGCTGGACATCAGTGGCTATCTATATACATCTACCTCCAGCAGAGGTAAAGATATCTGGTCTGGAAAGGACTGATAGGAAAATTGAAGAATGAAAAATCTAATTAATATCAGAGGCGAAGAGATTCAGATCCAATGGGAAACTGAATACTGGGGGTTTGCTCAGCTTTGGACCAATGAATATTTCTATGTATTTTGACTGTATAAAATATCTGAAAAATCGGGTAAAAGTGATGTATCATGGAATGATTCTCCCTGCACAGCCAGGCTGTGTGTGAATGAGATGATTTCTGTGGTACATCCTGGCCAGAGCAACATCCTGGCCAGATAATAAAGTAATGCCTTGACTCTCTAACATTAAAATGTTGTTGGAGGGTTTTTGTTTTCCCCGCAGTTTCAGCGACAATAGGATAAGATGGGATTTGTGTTTCTTCCAGGAAGGAAGTGTCAGTGCTGGGGATTATTAGGAATATGGGATATTAGGAAAAATTCCTCCATAGAAAGGGTTGTCAAGCATTGCAACAGGCTGCCTGGGGTGGTGGTGGAGTCACCAATCCTGGAGATATTTAAAAGAGGTGACTTTAGGGGACACAGTTTAGTGCTGGACTTCTCAGTGTTAATTTAAGGGTTGCACTCGTGGGTCTTAAAGGCTTTTTCCAACCCAAATAATCCTATGATTCTCCAATCTATTGTGATAGTAATACTGATTTGATACAGTTAAAAGCACAAGAACTTCTGCCTTCATATGCAAATTTCTCCTAAATAAACAATAAGTCAGGAGATTTCAGGTACATTATTTTGTGAGGGGAAAAAACCTGTGCCCCAAGCCCCCTGTAATTGGTTTGACTTTTTTACTTGGTTAGTCAATTCCTTGGGAAAATTAGCAGTATAATGAAGGGAAATGTCACCATCTGTCTGAAACTGGTGCACAGAGGAAAAGGATTTAAAAATCGCATGTTATTCCCAAAAGTAATTCATCACTTTGACCCAAAGATAAAGAACTGCTGTGAAACCAGAACTGTGCTGCTCACAAAATCTGTGTGCTCAGAGGCTTTGAACCTCTTTGGGTTCTTCTAGACCCTTGCCAGCACCTGCTGCTGTTGGTGCCAGCAGGAAAGCACTGCAGGTGGAGCAGGAAACAGATAAATCAGGGATGGAAAAACACAACATGGGGAGCCTGAAACTTCTGACTCGTGGCACAACCTTGACTCTGCCTCTGGAATATTTCCCTGTGCCAGCAGGGTCTGTGTGACCCACTGAGGGGGGAATTTGGGGTCTGTTCTGCCTGAACGAGCTGCAAATCTGAGGAAGAGCTTTTGCAGTGGCTGGATTTAGGGAGCAGAAGTTCTGATCAAATATCAGAGGTGAGAGAACTTCATAGCCCCAGCACAGCAAGGAGCTGGAGCTGCTGGAGAGAGTGCAGAGGAGGCAGCAGGATGAGCAGAGGGATGGAGCAGCTCTGCTGGGAGGAAAGGCTGGCAGAGCTGGGATTGTTCAGCCTGGAGAGGAGAAGCTTTGGGGTGACCTCATTGTGGCCTTTTGGTGCCTGAAGGAGCTGCAGGAAACATGGAGAGAGACAATTGCCAAGGGCTGCAGGGACAGGACACAGGGAATGGCTGCAAAGTGCCAGAGGGCAGGGAGAGATGGGATCTTGGGAATTAGGAATTGTTCCCTGGCAGGGTGGGGAGGCCCTGGGATGGAATTCCCAGAGAAGCTGTGGCTGCCCCTGGATCCCTGGCAGTGTCCAAGGCCAGGCTGGACACTGGGGCTTGGAGCAGCCTGGGACAGTGCAAGGTGTCCCTGCCATGGCTGGGGTGGAAGTAGATGATTTTTTTATATTCTTTCCAACTCAAATCATTCTATGATTCCATTATTTTATAACTCTCCTGCCTTGGCTCCCCTTTTTAATGCAGCAAGTTTTAGTTTTTTCCCTTTTTCTTCCTTCTCCTTTTGATTAGCTTCTAGTGAACCAATAAATCTCTGTGAGGGAAAGCCTTGGTAACATTTTTATTTTGTTCCCTCGGGGCACAACATGTTGCCAAAGTTATAAAATACTTCTTCATTCAGTGAAGTCCACGAGAGTCTTCCTGTTGATTCTTAGGATCATCCTTGATTTCTGCAATATGCCAGCACTCCACATCTCCCATTTCTGAGGCCATTTCTGAGGAAAATGCCCTAGAAAATGGTTTCATTTTGAGATGTGGCTTCCTTAGGAGTGATAGTCACATTCCTGGTGGGAATATTTGTACCATGAGAGATCATACTCACCTTTGCCCCTGTGGTGGATGTACCCTGGATGGATGTCAGGTGCCCAAAAAATTGGGGTGGGAAAATATAATTAATTTAATAAATTGAATATAATCAAAATTTTGGGTTGAGATAAAGGTAGGGGGAAAATACTCACCAATCACCATCACAGGCAGAACAAACTTGACTTGTGAAAATCAGTTTAGGAGCTTGGGGAAATTAATTTAGGGCTGTTTTAGGGCTGTCTGGAATATCTTGATGCCATGGGGGCTCTGCCTGAATTCCTTCCCTTTGTTTGCTTCCACAATCTGGATGTGGAGTTGAATAGGCATACAGAAAAGAAGAAAAGAAGACAAATCAAAGAGAGATTAATATTCTTTTTCACTCAAATTCCTTCCCACCCCCAAATCCCACACTGAAACAGAGACAACCATGGGATTCTCAGGAGTTCTAGCACCATATATGACTTTAGATATTCACAAAACCTCACTCAGCTTTACCAAATTGTAAATTCAATCCTCAGTGTTTTATCCACGAAGAAAGTACAGAAGGGAAATAACTTACCCAGGAGCACAGAGCAGGAAAGCAGCAGGAGCAGGACTAGGCTGCACACACTCTGTGGCTTTCCCAACCAACTCAGCTGTCCTGGAACTCCTTCCACAGAGATCCCACTGAGCTCCAAGCACTTTCAGAGCCCAGGGATGATTTGGGGTGGCTGTTATAGTAATCACTGCATGAACATGTTATAACAAAGTTAATTATCAATTGTATCTTTGAGGTTGATTCCTGAGGTGGTGGGATTATTTCTACATTATCTTATTTAAAAAAAAAAAAAAAAAGGATTGACAGCAGTTAAGTATGGAATGAAAAAGATAAAAAAATGCAAAGAACTCAAGAGCAGTTTACAGAAGGGAATCCTTTCCTCTCCCACACATGATTTTGTTATGAGCACAAAGGATTTGCTCTGTTAAAAGTCAGATTTGATCCCCAGATTAATGCAGAGAAAAACCATCTTTGCCTGCACCACTTCAGAGGGTTATAACCAGACACAGGCTCTGAGAAGGGGAGCTGTAGGTGATTAAGTTCCATCAGTTTTGGCAGACTGAGATGGGCTTGGCAAGAGGAATCCTACAGACCTTGCACAGCTTCTGGGGATGAGAGAGTGAAAATCAGAGCGAAGGGGAGAGAGGATGACTTCAAACCCATCAGTCACACAGAACCTTGGGAGTGCAATTCCCACCAGGACAATCCCCTGCTGTGGTGGTGACACCCCTGGCTGCCAGCCACCCCCAGCTGCTGTGTCCCTGTCCCTCTTCCTGCCCTGCCCTGCCCTGGCACTGCTGGATTGCTGCTCACACCTCTTTGAACTCCTCTCTCACACCTGTTTGAACTCCTCTCCCACACCTGGGTTTTCACCTTTTCCTAAATATGTTTCCCCAGAGGCTCCTCCTGCTTGGCTGATGGGCTGAGCTTTGGCCAGTGGTGGGTCTGGTTTGGAGACACCTGGACTGGCTGTGTCCAGCTCAGGGGACACCCCTGCAGCCTCTTCCAGCCAAGATCTGATCACATAAAGCCAAAACCACCTGGAAACTCTGCAAACCTGGGAGAGAGCCAGCAAAACTCCATAAAAGGTCTCCAGTATTGGCTGTGATGGATCTAGCTCTCTTCTTCTATGAGTGGACAAGGGGGAATGGCTTCAGAGTAGGGTTAGATGGAATATTAGGAGGAAATTCTTCCCTGGGAGGGTGGGAGATCCTGGGATGGAATTCCCAGAGAAGCTGTGGCTGCCCCTGGATCCCTGGCAGTGTCCAAGGCCAGGCTGGACACTGGGGCTTGGAGCAGCCTGGGACAGTGCAAGGTGTCCCTGCCATGGCAAGTGTGGCAGTGGATGATCTTCAAGGTCCTTTCCAACCCAAACCATTCTGGGATTCTGTAATTCTCTGTCTTGTAACATATCTCTCAAAAGCCCTTTTCAGAGAAGCCTTTCTCTCTGTCTGCTCTGCCAGCTGATGGATATTTGGATTTCTGTGCCTTTCAGAGCCTGTATTTGTGCTCTTGGGCACATCCACAGGCTGCCTTTGAGAAATCCCAGATTCCCTACACGCCAGGGGAGGCAATTCCTGCAACTGGGAGTTTCTCAGTGCTCTGGAATGGAGCAGATTGCTGGGGATGGCACCAGCTTCCAGCTCCAGCCCTGGGAGAGAGAAATTCTGCTCTGATTGCTGATTTCCAAGCTGGTCCACATTCCACTAAAACCAACCCAGGGTTCATCCCAAGGCCAAAGAACCTCATCAAGCAAGCGACGTACAATAAAGCAAAAAGAAGAAAGGCAATCAAAAGCCATTTTCCCCTCATGTTCAGCAATCTTTTCCCAATCTGCTGAAATATTTTGACCCAACTCGTGCACAAGCATGGACAAATCCCAGGGGAAAAGTTCCCCTCCACATCCTGCTCTAGGCAGATCACTGATCAGACAATCAAGGATCGTTAGCCAGATTTGTCATGAGCGCTCTGAGCTCAGATGTTCAAATGAAAACCAGGAAACATCAAACAAAAGGCTGCAGTCACGTCTGGGGTTTGCAAAAGCACAGTCAGAGGGATGTGCTTGGATGAGGGAAGCTGTCTGTGAAACATGTGGGATTTCAGGCTCTCCCTGGGGTTCCAAAGCCTTTCCCAGGGCGGCAGAGTTCAGGAACTGAACAGGAAAGTGGGACTGGAAGGTTGGGAGGAGAAAGATGTGATTTGCCCAAAGGCCACCCAGTTTCTTGGCTGTGTTGGGCTAAACCTGCAGCCTCTGACTGTGGTTCTGCCTCTCCAGTCCCTCCCATGCTCTGTGCTCAGAGAGGGCAAAAGTGGAGGGGTTAAATTCTTATTGAACTATTTTTGAATAGTTTGAACTAATATTGAATTGTTGTTGAACTCCCACCTCACTCAAGTGTGACTTTCTGTTAACATTTGGATAAATTACCAGGATTTCAGCCAGAGAGCTCTGAAATAACTCCTGAATTAAAGCCTCACTCAGGACCAGAAGGCTTGGATGTAATGCAAAGGATTTTAGGAGGAAATGAGGTGATTCCCTAGACAGCAGATGTGGATTTGAACAGCTTAAGGAAGTTTAGGGTAACAATGGTTTTCTTACTTTTTTTCCTAAATTCTTGCAAGTTCCAAGAAAGAGAGGAGACTAATTTGGGGTGGAGGGAGAATTTTGCAGAACTATTTAAAGAAATGTGCATAATCATCTGAAAATTAACACAGTTAAATTGTATTGCAGTCTTCCATAGCTGTTATCTTTCATTGGCCCCATTTCAAATTTTTCCAGTTTTCCCAGTGGAGAGTTTGGTTTTTATTCCTCTCATTCTCTAGATGAAAAAAATACCAAAAAACCCCAAAAAAACCTAAGCCAACAAATCCAAACAACGCTTGAGAAAAAGAAAACCCCAAAGTCAAGCTGTGAATGCTCTGCCCTTCCAGAATCCCCATATTAAAATTTATGCAATTGCTGCTGTGAGAAATGACAAAAAGGTTTTTCTAACAGTTTGTTTTTTAGAAAAAACTGGGCCTGGTGTCTCCTCTTAGCCTGGAAAATTTGCTATTCCTGTTCAACCGAAGCCACGGCCACAAATGTCTGTCAACATTTTAAAATGGGATTTCAAGCAGCAGCTGAGCAAGGAGGTGTTACAATAAACATTGTCCAAAAACTCAGTGTGTCTTCTACCCCCGACCCACACAGAGAGAAATCCCAAATCTCCTTGGAATGAAAACAGAGTTTTTCCAGTCTGTGTCTGGCAGAGCTCCCAGGATGTCACCCCAGTGCTCACCGAGATCTGGGATGCTCTTTGGCACAGCTGGGGGGGACAAAGGGGACCAAGATCTTGGCTCAGCAAGAAATTGGCCCCAAAAATGCTCCAGGATCACCTCCAGTTTCAGGGCTTGGAAATATACCTGTGAAAATCACAGCAGAGCACAAATATTTCCCAAAATATGAGTGTCCTATAGCATCCTACCCTGCTATTGGTAAAATCACCTGGATTCCTTCTCTGCTCATTAAAAAGGTAGAAACACCTTCACAGTGTGATTTATTCCTTTTTTTTTCATTGAAAGATGGGAGGAAATCCCCCTGGAAGAGCCAGTTTCTCTCTCATGGAAGAAACTCTGATAATTGCCTCGCGTGAGACATCAACCTGGCAGTCAGGCAAGACAAATCCCATCAACCATTATGATCTTCTGAAGGCTCACAGGAAATCTCCTCCCCTCCTGTGGCATTCCCAGGTGGAAATAAAACCATTCCCCGTGGTGGTGTGAGCAAACTCTTTATCCTGAATGGAAAAGGCACTCCAGAGATGCAGTTTATTGATGGTTGTAAACCACTCACGTGGCCAAATCAGCCGAGGCCTTGCACTGAAAACACAGATTTTTATTGAGCTTGAATTGAAATATATCCCTAATGATGGTTCTGTTCCTGCTGATTTGAGGGCAGCTGGACTGTGGGATTTTTCCACCAGTGGCAGAGTTACCCAACAACCTCCAAATCCTTTTGGTGAAGGGAATTTTCAGCCCTGTGGCTGTTTCGTGTCACCAAAGTGGTGCAGAGGAGCAAGGAGGGATCACAGTTCTGCCTCATAACTTGTGTGGAAAGTGGGTGCAGAGGGTTCTGACTCTCCTAAATCCACACAATGTCCTGAAAAAGATCTTCAGATTTATCCAGGACACAGGAAAATGTGTAGATTTGCACGAGATATTCTGGGATGGACAGGCCTGGACAGGCCCGAAACCTGCACACTACAAACCCAGGAAATCTCTACTTTCTCTTGAGCAGAAAGCTCAAATATCAATTTATTTCCTTCACTTCCTAAGCTGAAAGGCCATTGCAGGAGTGAGTAATTTGCTTAAAATCAGCCTGGATCACCCAGAGAAATGTGGGATTGTGGGAAACCAGCACAGCAAGGAGAAAACCTGCAGAGACACAGCTTTTATTGGAAAAACAAAAGTCCCTGCAGGAAGCCACAATGGCAGGAGGAGGGAGAGGCTGTTCTCTGTTGTGTCTCATGTGGAAAGCTGTGCACAGAGGGTTGATTTTCTTTTTTCCCTTCAGGGCTGAGAACCTGAAGGAATAGCTTCCCAAAATCCTGCAGTGGGTGGGGTGGAATCGACCTCACAGGTGTGTGCTGGTGCTGCTGGCAGAAAGAAATCTGACTTATATCCCCCCAAAAATAAAGTAGTTACAGCAGGCAGAGAGGCTGGGGGAGAGGGGATGCCAAATTCAGTGAATGGGGCAGATTTTTGGTGAACTCTCTTCCATCAATTGGAAGTTTTGCTGCCTTTTCTTAGCCAAGGAAAGCTGGACATAGCTTGATTTTATTTATCAAATAGATAGAAAGGTTTATGGATAAAGATATGCATTGAATGAGGAATATGAGGCAAAAATTTATCATTTCTTTCCTGCTTGATTTAATCCTGGTCCAGAAACATCCAAGAGGGAGGAAACATCACCTTCTCCCACAGCAGAGCCAAGCAGAACCAAGCCCTGAATGTTCTTTCTGACTGAAAGCAAGAGGAAAACTGAGGATGTTTTCTCTGAAGCATCTGCACTGCCAGCACTGGAAAATGTTCAGGGTTTCTAAAAAGTGCTGTTGAGGATGGTTTGGCCAAAGCTGGCATTTGAAAGCCAAATCAGACTCTGTCCTGAACTCCCAGACTGGCTTATCCCAGGGGGATGATGGATAAGCTGAACATCAGAGCAAAACTAACAAAGGAAAGGTGAACTGGAGACTTTAACAGCCTCAAAACAGGGATTAGGCCAGGCTTAAGAAATCCATGGACTTGATGCTGTGTGGCTGCACAACCATAAATTCCTCCCTAAGAGGACTGGCATTCCCAGAGGAGGCAATGTCCCAGCAGAGAGAGAGCCAAGTGCTGCAAGAATTCAGCATTTTACAAACACTGACAAATAATTTTTTGTATTCCTGTTAGCTCTGCTTAAACCAAGGAGACAGCAATACAAGTATTAGCAAGATGATAACTAAAAGGGATGTGATTTTCTCTGACCTGGTGCTCTGTTTTTGTGGAAATTTAGGGATACATCCGTGGATTTAATGGATACAACCTGACTAAATCAGCAGGGAAGGAGATCTATGTGTCTGACTGCTGCAGGCAGCTGCAGCTACACAACAGCATTCACCTCTCCAGAGCTGCACCATTCTCACTGCATTTTTACAAAACATATCAATTCATAGCAAAAACCATTAATTATTTATAAAGAACTATCATTAGGGTGTGCCTGAATTTAACAGACTGAACCAACTTCAGCAAACATCCAAGGATAACATGTAAAGTCAGAAGTGTAAATCTACACAGCTGTTTCATTTCCACAGCACTCGAGTTATCTTTCCTTCTCACCATTTTCAGTACCAAGTCTGTCTTTTCCATTCTCCAATTTCTGTAGCTCTTGTGTCATCTGAGCACCTCCTGGTTTCACCTCCCTGAAATTGCTTTTAGAGCTCTTTTTTTTTCTTCCTCACGTCCAGGTACTGCAGAAAGTTGTGCAAAATGCTTCTGCTCATGGAGAGGTGAGGGAAGGTCTAAAACCAGCAATTAAACCAAATCCAAACCCACAATTTCTCAACATGAAGGAAGCAAAGGCAGGAAAACAGAGTCTAGAGAGCAGAGAGACCCCAGCCTTACTCTGGCACCATTTCAGTCATGCTGCTGCCTGTGACAATCAGTCAAACCCTCAATTAGGACATCTAATTCTGTACCTTGGTGTGCAGCACTTACACGGCTGAATTATCAACCATAAGTTCTAAATGTTAATAACACCTTCCTGCCGATCATTCTGTCTGCTTTCGCTGATTTTTTTAAATTTGTTTTGTCCTAAATATCAGAGTGTTTTTTTCACTGTGCAGCTCTTATTTTTTATTATTTTTTTTCAACACCTTTCTACTTTCTTTATAGTACTTTTTATTTTGGAGGAGTTTTGCTTTGCTGCACTCCTGTATTATTTTGTGGTTTGCTACTCAATCTTTATTTCAAGGCGAACAGGAAAGGATATTGATGCTGTTATTTGCCCACCAAGGAGATATTTAATAACAACCAAAACCACAAACAGGATCAGTTGAGAACCATGATATATCACACAAATGACTTCCTCAGGGATAATCCATGTTTGATGTGGTGCCAGGTGAGCTCTCCTTAGAAAACATACACAAATCCTAGGTGGATTCCCAAATCCATGGTCTTCAGTCATCCTCAAGGCCTTGTTTTCACTGCAAAGCCTGAAATTTTGGGGTTCAGCAGGCCTGGCAGATTTGCCTTTAAAAAGGTGTGATTTTAAATGCTTTGAGTCAGAGGTTTCAGGAATTAAAGCCAAACTTGCCCAATCCCAGTGTTGGAAATCATATAACTATTCCAATTCTTTTTGAATGGTTATTTTTTAAAATTTATTTATTTATTTATATTTTATTTATTTATACTTTTTTAAAAATGGTTTTAATTAAGTTCTAATGAATTTTTTAATTACTCATAACCAGTATATGAATTACAAACATGTTTTAGTCTTACATCATTTTTAGCCAGCATTTAGCCAAGTTGTCAGGAGCTACTTTTGTGGGAACACATCTTGGGAAATTTAATGAAACTTAAAGTTTTGATGAACTAACTCTGATGGGTTTCAAGGAAAAAATCCTGGAAGAGGAAGGTGAATTACTGAAGTTGGACACCTGGAATGCAGAATTTCTAGACCACAAATACATTGTGTAGAAACCAGAAGATAAAGAAGAGCCTAACGAAGACTCAGTATATGCATTGGAAAGTTGGAGAAATGTACTAAAAATATGGACTAATTGGCATGAGAAGTGCGAAATCAAGAGAGGATAGAATACTAATTAATGAAAGAGGATTATGCCATTTAGAAGCAGGAACATTAATTTCTTTGTTTGCTAAAAATGAATTAAAAAGTGAAGAAGTTTTGTATCCACATCTCTGTGAAGGTGAAAAATTTGTTGTTCACATGCAAACCTTGGCCAAGAATAAAGTCCTGCCTGACTAGTTAACACTCAAAAGACAAATTTGGAGGGATTTACCCTGATTTTGGAGGGGTTTATCCTGATTTTGGAGGGATTTATCCTGACTTTGCAGGATTTGGTAACACCAGCACACACATTGGAGATCAGTCTGATTCTCTGCAGCAGACAGAGCCAGAAAATACCTTTTTCTGGCAAACCAACTCCCTCCCCCTCCCTGAGCCTCTCCGAGTCCCTCCAGCCAGCTGTGAAGAGGCAGGTGAGGAGGAGGAAGGGCAGCACATGTGTGTTGGCACTATCCAGAGCAGGAATGCTCTCCCTGGGGATGCAGAGCCAGCTGAGCTCAGGTTAAAGCAATCCCCAGGCTGCTCCAACCAGACAAAACGCCTTCCTAATTGGCTTCCCAGCAACCCCAGCAGACCTCAGGCATTCTGACCCCAAATGCCCTGTAATTACCTAAGTGTTTCTAAATATGAGACATTTCAGGGCTAGTTTTCCGTCATTAACCCTTCCCTGTGGAAGGGATTTCTGCACAGAGCAGAGAAGTGAATTTGCCATGCAAAAGCTGTGATTTCGTTCAAATAACATTGCAAAGGAAAGCTCTGGTGTGTTGTGATCAATGAAATTGGGGCCACATGTGCTGTGAAAGTGTCACAGAATCTCAGGATTGTTTGGGCTGGAAGAGACCTTAAATCTCATCCAGTGCCACCCCAGCCCACCATGGCAGGGACACCTTGCACTGTCCCAGGCTGCTCCAAGCCCCAATGTCCAACCTGGCCTTGGACACTGCCAGGGATCCAGGGGCAGCCACAGCTTCTCTGGGACTTCCATCCCAGGGCCTCCCCACCCTGCCAGGGAACAATTCCTAATTCCCAAGATCCCATCTCTCCCTGCCCTCTGGCACTTTGCAGCCATACCCTGTGTCCTGTCCCTGCAGCCCTTGGCAATTGTCTCTCTCCATGTTTCCTGCAGCTCCTTCAGGCCCCAAAAGGCCACAATGAGGTCACCCCAAAGCTTCTCCTCTCCAGGCTGAACAATCCCAGCTCTGCCAGCCTTTCCTCCCAGCAGAGCTGCTCCATCCCTCTGCTCATCCTGCTGCCTCCTCTGCACTCTCTCCAGCAGCTCCAGCTCCTTGCTGTGCTGAGCCCCAGGGCTGGAGCAGCTCTGCAGGTGAGCTCTCACCTGAGCACAGCAACACAATCCCAATCCCTCTCCTGCTGCTCTCTCCTCTTTGGACTCAGCCCAATGGATTTCAGGGCTCCCAACACTCCTGTCCAGCTTTTCATCCATGAGAACTCCCAAATCCTTCTCCCAAAAGCTTCTCCCAAAAACCCCTTGTGGTTCTGACAACAATCCCAAAAGCTGCTGTGAATTGAAGCAGATCCAAAGGGCCAAGGATGCTCCTTGGTTTTAATGTTGCCTCTGCCTCTTTCTGATGTCTCCAAATTTAAATCTGAAATCTCACCCTGAAATACTGAATTTTGAACAGCTGGCACCATTTCTGCTCCACTGCAGCACCCATCCAATTAATTCCAACTTAAGGAGGGAGACAGGAACAAAAACTCCCCAGCCTGATATTAAGTTACTTGCTTGACATATTTGGGAATTAACAAAAAGCCAGAAGCTTATTTAACAGCTTAACATATATGATTTTCACAGCCCAGCTCATGATAGCTGCTCTTTCATCTATAAATCAAATGTTTAACAAAGCCATAATTAAAGACCTTCCCAGCAAAACTCTTCACTGGGGTGTCCTTTGCAGTGGACTTGGAAGCATCTTCAGCTGGAGCAATGGGAATTCTCCTGGACAGAGCTACGAGCTGCAGATAGAGATTAATTACAAGCAGAGCTTTCAGGATTTATTCCTCCTGCCCAAATCCTGCCAAAACCCTCCTGTGTTGCAGCAGAGAACTGGTTTTCCCTTGTGCTTGCTTACTGACGCTGCTGAAATGTGAATTTAAACAATACCTGTCTGTCTCTCCTGATCCCAGACACGATTATTAGGCTTCCATGCTAATTTCCCTGCCTGTTCAAAGTGCATTGAGGTGGCAGAAATTCCAGATGCAGTCAGGGCTCCCCAAATTTTGGAAGGTCCAAGGCAGCTGTGGGGTTTTGCAGCCTCCAAACCCATGGAGGTCACACTGTGCCCAAAGCCCACCTTGTCCCCGGCCCAGCACTTTTTCACCTTCCCAGGGAAATCTGCTCCTCCTGGGACTCTGTGCCACAGCCTTAGAACTCAGAGGGCTGGAAATTTTCCATGATTTCCAACCTAAACCTCCCAGTGCTCAATGTAATCCCATTTCTCCCAATGCCCTTTGGGAAAGTCCTTTTTCCCTATGGGATTTGCCTCTCCAGGTGATCCAGGAGAGCACTAAGATCCCTTTTCCCATGCAAATCCTTCCAGAGGTGATCATGGAGAGCTCCCAGTTCACCCAGTTGGAGCCAGGCAGCTCTTGGAGCTCTGCTTCCACCTCAGGGTGATCATTCCCACTTCATTCCTTCCTTTCTTGTATTCCCAGGAATCTTCCTGCTTTTACCACGACCTTTGGCATCCCCTCTGGAAAATGAGGGAAAGCATTCCCTGGGTTTTGGGGCAAACTGTTGAGTTTTGATCTCTAGGTTGCCCTCAAAGTGTCCTCACTTCTTCTTTCTCTCTTCTCTTTTTATTTCTGTGACTGAAAAACGTTTTTACTGCTTTTTATTTCCTTTGTAAGATCTAAACAAGATTTTTGTAACTTTGCATTTTTGTTACTTTGCATTTTGTGCCTCTGAACTCCAACTGGAACTTCCCATTCCATTCCAGGCAGGTTCTCTAATTATTCCTAATTTTCTTTGTTGGCTCTAGAAGGACATCTCCTCCTTCCATCCATGACTCGAGGAAATTTTGGGTTTTCCAAGCTGGACTTTGAACTGCTCACTCCAGATGGTGTCAATCCCTCATTTCCTTACTTTGTCAAACTTTTCCCTTTCTAACTCAAAAATCTTATTAAGAGAACTGAATTAGTTCCTGATTATTTCACTGCAGGTGATTTTCCTCAATCAGATATTCCCAAATATCATCAGCATTGACAAAATCAAGCCAACAGTCACTTCTAAGGCAATCTGTCCCCAGTCATTCCCAAGGATTATGGATTCTGCTGAGACTAATCCACCTCTGAAAGCTGAACTTTCCCACCAGAACAATTCCTGCCATTCCAAGAACTCGACAGAAATCTCAATCCATAACCAAAAGTGAGATTTAAATCCCATTCCACCTTTTTTTCCCTCAGCTAATCAATCAAGGCTAGAATTCCCTTCCCTCCCAGCCTCCATCCCTCTTTCCTGTTTGCATTTGGAACTCTCTGGGAATGACTCCACCACCTCACCTTGATTTGGTTTGGTCCCCAAAACAGACACCCCCAGTTCTCAGAGGTGTTTGTGGAGTCATCCTGCATCCTCAGCTTCTTCTGACCCATTCTATCCATGCCTTGGGATTTCTTTGATGCTCCAAAGGCTTGGGAAGCACAATTATCCATCCCCAGCCAGTCTGCAGTGCTTGTCCCTGGCAGTGCTGTCCAAACTCTCCTGGAGCTCTGGCAGCCCTGGAGAGGAAAAGGATGTGAGGAGACCTCACAGCACCTTCCAGGGTCTGCAGGAGCTCCAGGCAAAACAGAGAGGGACAATTCATCAGGAACTGGAGTGACAGGAGAAGGGGGAATGGCTGCAAACTGACAGAGTAGGTTTGAGTGAGATATTGGGAAGAAATTCCTCCCTGTGAGGCTGGGGAGGCTGAGTTTTCCCAGAGAAGCTGTGGTGCCCCTGGATCCCTGGCAGTGTCCAAGGCCAGGTTGGACACTGGGGCTTGGAGCAGCCTGGGACAGTGGAAGGTGTCCCTGCCATGGCTGGGGTGGCACTGGATGGGATTTAAGGTCCTTCCAACCCAAACCATCCTGGGATTCTCTGCAGTGTCTCCCACAGGACAGGGGTATCTCCATTGATCCCAAAGCAGGAATTCTGTGGGATGGAGCCCTTGGGAAGAGCTGCTGGGGTCACAGAGTTTGCAGGCAAACCTGGAGCTGCCACCAGTGTCACCTACAAGGAACTGAATGTGGCAGTGAAGTCCTTGAGGGAAGGAATGAGAGCAGGAAGCCCTGGGAGAGCCTCTGCCGTGTGGCACCAGCTGCCCCTGCCAGCCTCACCCCTGAGGGACTTCACCCTCATTTTCCATCAGCAAACCTCTCTGGGACAGAACTGCAGTGACCTGCTGGTGTCCACACCCCTCTGGAGCACAGGAGCCCATCTGTGCTGAGAAACAGGATTGAGTGTGCAGCTCCTCAGAGGGACAGCTCTGCTCTCTGCTCAGGGACAGGGACAGCATCCTGGCTGGAGCTGGGCAGGGCAGCTCAGGCTGGAGAGCAGGAAAAGTTCTTCCTTCCCCCAGAGGGTGCTGGCACTGCCCAGGCTCCCCAGGGAATGGGGACACAAGGAATGATAAAAGCTGGAGCATCCCGAAGAAAATCAGAGACTTTGGTTAAAGACTTGCTATAATTTTTATTAATATCTTATATTCTTTTAGTTTAATTTATTCTTGACCATGTGCTAGGTCAGTTGCTGACCTCGAATAAAAGCACATGGCAGTGAGTTTGGGCTAATGAGAAAGGGAAGAGAGAAAGGAAGAGATGAATTAAAGAGGGACAGAAAGAGAGAGAGAGAGAGAGAAATAAAGAAAGAAACAAAGAAACGAAGAAAGAGAAAGAGAAAGAAAGAAAGGAAGGAAGAAAAGAAGGAATAAAGAGAAAGAGAGCGAGAGAAAGAGAGAAAGAGAGAAAGAGAGAAAGAGAGAAAGAGAGAAAGAGAGAAAGAGAGAAAGAGAGAAAGAGAGAAAGAGAGAAAGAGAAAGAAAGAGAAAGAGAGAGAGAGGAAGAAAGCAGGTGAGGCGAGGCGGAGGGAGGAAGGGAGGGAGGGAGGGAGGGAGGGAGGGAGGGAGGGAGGGAGGAAGGGAGGGAGAGAGGGAGGAAGGGAGGAAGGGAAGAAGGGAGGAAGGACAGGAAAGAGAGGAAGAGAGAGAGAAAGAGAGAGGGGAAAAGAGAGAGAAAGAGAGAGAAAGAGAGAGAAAGAGAGAGAAAGAGAGAGAAAAAGAGAGAGAAAGAGAGAGCGAGAAAAAGAGCGAGAAAGAGAGAGGCAGAAAGAGAGAGAGAGGTGCGAGGCGAGGCGAGGCGAGGCGAGGCGAGGCGAGGCGAGGCGAGGCGAGGCGAGGCGAGGCGAGGCGAGGCGAGGCGAGGCGAGGCGAGGCGAGGCGAGGCGAGGCGAGGCGAGGCGAGGCGAGGCGAGGCTAGGCGAGGCGAGGCGAGGCGAGGCGAGGCGAGGCGAGGCGAGGCGAGGCGAGGCGAGGCGAGGCGAGGCGAGGCGAGGCGAGGCGAGGCGAGGCGAGGAGAGGCGAGGCGAGGCGAGGCGAGGCGAGGCGAGGCGAGGCGAGGCGAGGCGAGGCGAGGCGAGGCGAGGCGAGGCGAGGCGAGGCGAGGCGAGGCGAGGCGAGGCGAGGCGGAGGGAAGGGAAGGGAAGGGAAGGGAAGGGAAGGGAAGGGAAGGGAAGGGAAGGGAAGGGAAGGGAAGGGAAGGGAGAAAGAGAGATAGAGAGATAGAGAGATAGAGAGATAGAGAGATAGAGAGATAGAGAGAAAGAGAAAGGAAGAGAGAGGAAGAGAGAAAGAAAAGAGAGATAGAGAGAAAGAAAGAGAAAGAGAGGAAGGGAGAAAGAAAAGAGAGAGAGAGAGAGAAAGAAAGAAAGAGAAAGAGAGAGGAAGGGAGAAAGAAAAGAGAGAGAGACAGAAAGGGAGAGAGAGAAAGAAAGAAAGAAAGACAGACAGACATCAACCCTCCCAGTTCCAGCATGGTTCTGGTTGAGGGGACGTCGCTCTTGTTTCCAGCGTGGTTCCAGCTGATGTGATGTCACTCCTTGTTCCAGCTATGATGATGTCACTCCTGGTTCCAGTGAGGTTCCACCTGATGATATGTCACTCCTGGCTCCAGCATGGTTGTGGCTGATGCGATGTCACTCCTGGTTCCAGTGTTGATCCAGTTGTTGTGATGTCTCTCCTGCTTCCTGCAACAATCCAGCTGTTGGATGTCCAGGCTCATGGGCTTGCTGGGTACCCTTTTATGGACTGGGCTCCCCACCCTGGAATGGGATTCTCACCTCTGTGCTAATTGGTTTTCCTGCACAGTCTGTTCTTTCAGACCCTTCTGGAAAGGGTCAGTGGCTTTGGGGGTCTCTGGTGCTCTTGATCCCCCCAGAGTCCATGGCCACTTCTTGGCCGATTGCTGCTTGCTGTGCTGGTGGTGCTGATCTGCAGGAGCCACAAGCAGCATGTTTGTCTGCCCAGGAGCTGCTGTGCCTCCACCTCCAGGCTGGCCTGGCCTGGCGCTGCTCCTGCGGCTGTGGCACCAGCAGGCACCACTCAGCACCTTGTGACAGCTCAGCATTTCCTGTTGTTCTGGCAGTTTGGTTGATGAGCTAAGAGCTCTATCCTTACTATTGAGAAGTGCTCTCTTTGTCACTGTCACTCTCCCCTGGGGACAGCTCTTCTTCCTGGGTGACTTCACCCTGAGACTGCTTGTAACCTTTGTTATCCCCTGGGGAGAGTTCAGTGTCACCTTTCCCTGGGGACAGCTCCTGGTCACTCGTGCTGTCCCCTGTAACAAACTTGATGGCCTTGTTGACTTCAGACAGCTCCTGGTGACTCATGCTGTCCTCTGGAACAAACTCGATGGCATTGTTGACTTCAGTCTGGCCCTGGTCACTTGTGCTGTCCCCAGGAAAGTGGTTGATGGCTTCTTCCACTGGGGACAGCTCCTTGTCCTCACTCCATTGCAGCAGGTCTTTTTCAATGAATGAATGTATTCTTCTAACTCTTACTCTTCTTCTTTCCTTCTTCTATGTATTTTTAAATTTTTATCCTTATTCCTATAACTTCTTCTTTTTCTAAGTATCTCTAAATTCAAATTCTTATTCTTCTTACTCTTCTTCTTCTAGTAATTTTTAATTCTTACTCCTATTCTTATTCCTGTAACTCTTCTTCTTCTATGTATGTTCAATTCTTACTGCTATTCTTATTCCTATAACTCTTCTTCTATGTGTTTTCTTAATCCTTATTCTAACTACTATTCTTCTTCTTCTATGTAGTTTAAAATTGTCTTCCTGTTCTTAGTCATTTTCTTTGTCTGCGTCGTCCTCTTTGTCTTCTTGACCTCTGTTGTCTTCCTCTTCACCTTCTTCATCATCATCTTCCTCCTCTTCGTTGTTCTCATCCTCATCTTCCTGTCCCTGTTTGTTGTCCCCAACTCCCGTTGTTGTTGGCAGCCCCGTGCTCTATAGTCCCACAGGGAGGGAGGCTCTGGGGGCAATCCCTGCTGTCCCTGCCCTGCCTGAGCTACTCCTCAGGCTGTGGCACAAGGCAGGGACACTGGAACAGCCTGCGCAGAGCCCGCAGCGCCCGCCTGAAGCGGGAGGGACGTTTCTTGGGGACCTCGTGCTGTGCCTTTGTCACCTGGTCTCGGGAGGCTGCAGAATGTGCTGCCTCTGCCACCTGGGGAGCGAGAGGCTCGGGAAGCTCCTCCAGCTCAGCAGCTCTGGCTGGGGCAGCAGCTGCTGGCTTGGCATTGATGTGAGTCTGTGGGGCAGGAGAGGCTCTGGGATAAGCCCATCTGGGTCCCTCCAGGGGGTCTTTGCCATCCACCCCCATCGTGGGTGTGTTCCAGATGTCCTGGATGGCATCCTGGGACAGCTCTTGGTCACTGCAGTGCTCCCCTGTGGAAAGCACATCGTCCTCGACATCGGAACCCAGAGATGACTCAGAGCCGAACAGCTCTCGCCATTGGGCTTCCACCTTCTCCTTGCACCACTCCAGATAGGACACTTGTGGATGTCTGTAAGCTTTGTTCTCTTCCTCAGCCCAAAAACTGCTGGGCAAATTGCCTTTAAGACACTCCTGCATGTTCTGCCTCCTCCACACTTTCTCCAGTTCCAGCAGGTCAATTGATGATCTTACAGGTCTCTCCATCCCACCAAGCAGAGTCTTCCTTGTCAGCTCTTTGTCCTCATCATCCTGATGGGAGAGCTTTTCTTCCTCAGGTTCCTCCTGATGGGAGAGCTCTTCATCCTCAGGTTCATCTTGATGGGAGAGCTCTTCATCCTCAGGTTCCTCCTGATGGGAGAGCTCTTCAACCTCACATACTTCCTGATGGGAGAGCTCTTCATCCTCACTTTCTTCCTGATGGGACAGCTCTTCATCCTCACGTTCTCCCCACTGAGGGAGCTCTTTATCCTCACATTCTTCCCTATGGCAGAGCTCTTCATCCTCTTGTTTTTCCCACCAAGAGAGCTCTTCCTGATCCTGTTCTTCCCAGTCTTCCCATGGGGAGAGCTGTTCTTCTTCCCACAGGAACATGTCCTGGACTTTGTAGTTTTCCCCAAAAGACAGCTCTTTGTCTTGTTTGCTGTCTTCTGAGGAAAGCCTCTTATCCTCATTTTCCCCTTGGGAAAGCTCTTCTTGGTGGGTGTCTTCACCCTGGGACAGCTCCTTGTAGCTTTTCTTGTCCCCTCGGGAGAGCTCATTGCCATTTTCCACTGGGGACAGCTTCTTGTCACTTGTCCTGTCCCCCGGAATGACTTCGATGGCTTCTTCCCCTGGTGACAGTTCCCGGTAACTCGTGCTGTCCCTTGGAGAGAGCTCATTGTCATCTTCCCCTGGGGACAGTGCTGGGTCACTGTTGCTGTCTCTTGGAACGACATCCATGGCCTCTCCAACTTCAGACAGCTCCTTGTCACTTGGGCTGTCCAATGGAAGGTCCTCAATGTCTTCTCCCTCTAGGGACAGTTCCTCGTCACTTGTGCCATCTCCTGGGAAGAGCCTGATGGCCTTGTCATCTTCTGACAGCTCCATGTCACTTGTGCTGTCATCTGACAAGATATTGATGGCCTCTTCAGTTTGGAACAGCTCCTCCTCACTTGGGCTGTTCCCTGGGAAGAGCCTGATGGCCTCATCAACTTCAGACAGCCCCTGGTCTCTGCTGCTGTCCTCTGAAACAACTTTGATGTCCTCTTCCCTTTTGGACGGCACCTTGTCACTTGGGCTGTCCTCTGGAAAGTGGTCGATGGCCTCTTCTAGCTGGGAAAAGAGGCCATCTTTTCCCTGGTCACTTGACTGTGGAGACAAGAGATCCTTGTCACTTGTGCTGTCCCCTGAAATGACCTTGATGGTTTGTTCCACTTGGGACAGCTCCTCCTCACAGGTGCTCTCCACTGGAAGAGGCTCGCTTGAACCCATGAGGCTGAGCTCCTTGGCTCGAGCCCCTGAGGGGATGGGTGGCAGAGGTGGCATTGGTGACACCTGGCAGCTCGGGGACACACTGGCTGTGCCCTCCTGGGCCACCCCGAGCGGGGTCAGGAGCACCCTGGGCACAGGGCTGTATGGGGAGAGCTCTGGGTACAGCCCAGGACAGGTGCTGCAGGGCTTTGGCCCCTTGTCCCCTGCACTGCCCAGCTCTGTGTCCCGGCTCTCAGTGTCCTTGGGCTTCTTCTGGCAGGGCAGTGGTGGCAGCCGTGTCACCCTTGCCTGACGTGGCAGAGGTGGCCGTGATGTCAGCCTGTCCCCAGGGTGGGACAGGGCCTGGCTTCAGCTGCCCTGCAGCTCTGCCTGAGGCTTCCTGAGCCCCACCTGTGGGACTTTTTGCTGTTTGGTGTTTTTGGGGCAAACCTTTGGCTGCCCAAGGTGCACAGGGGGCAGCTTGACCTTCATCTGCGAGGAGGAGGAGGAGGGGGAGGAGGTGTGGGACAGAGATGGCTTTCTTGGCAGGGCGAAGGTCCTGGCCCTGTCTGTTCCCTGGCCTGTCCTTCCTACCTCAGCCCCTGGTCTTGGTCTCCTCAACAGCTGCCCCGGGGCAGGCTGGGAGTTGGGGTTCTTCTCCTTCTGTTTTTCCATCTTCTCCTTTTCCATCTGCTTTTCCATCTTCTCCACAATCTCTGTGATCGACGACCGCAGACAAGTCCCGAGAGCTGCTTCCTTCTCTGACCGCTGCTCTTCTGGGACGGGGCAGCCCAGGGCTCTGCGCCCCTTATATACCCCCAGCCAGGCTGGGGCTCTCTGATGTCACAAGGGTCTCTGGCCACCACCATGTCCCGCATCACAAAGGGCCCTGACACAAAGCGCCTGTGTCACAAAGGCCACACGCGGCACCCCAGCAGCACAGAGCAGCCAGGAAGTGTCCCAGAGCAGCCCTGGCCTTGTGGCCTTGTGGCCTTGTGGCCCTGCTGTGCCCAGAGCCCTGAGAGGCTTTGGCTCCCACAGACAGCCCCACGCTGCAGAGCCCTGGCTTTGCAGGCTGCGCTGTGCTCATGGTTTCCATTCTGGACACACAGCACCCACAGTGCTGCTCACTGCTCTGCCATCCACAGCAGGGCAGGGCAGAGGGAAAAAGAAACAAATTAACAGAGTGGTCATGAGTCGAGATAAAGGCCGGGAGAAAACACTCCAAGGGCACAACAGGCCCAACTTAGGGTTGAAAGTGAATTTATTTCTCATAATAGAGTCAGAGGAGGATAATGAGAAGAAAAATAAACCCTTAAAGACACCACTCTTCCCCCAACCCCTCCCTCCTTCCCACCACCAGTGCAGGGAACAGGGCATGGGGGTTTGGCTCAGTTCATCACCGAGATCTTCTTGCACTGCTCAGGGAGAGGAGTTGTTGCCCTGCTGCACCGTGGGGTTCCTCCTGCAGGAGACAGTTCTGTGTGAACTCCTCCAGCGTGGTCCAATCTCACGCTGTGAGCTCCTCCCAAACTGCTGCAGCCTTGCTCCCTCATCCATGGGCTGCAATCCTCCCAGGCCAGGCTGCTCCAGCCTGCAAGCAGAGCCTCTCTCTCCATGGCTCTGCCACTGATCACAGCCTCCTGCAGCCATCCTCCCACTGCGGCGTGGTCACCTCCTCCCCACGGGCTGGGGGTGATCTCTGCACCCCCATGGAGCCCATGGGCTGCAGGGGCACAGCTGCCTCACCATGCTCATCCCCACGGCCTGCAGAGCAAATTCATCTCCAGCGCCTGCAGCACCTCCTGCCCTCCTTCTGCACTGACCTTGGTGTCTCCATGTTGTTCCCTCACATGTTCTCACCTCCTCCTCTTCTCTGGCTACAGCAAAAACTGTGTGTGCATTTGTTTGGATTTCTTCTCCAATCTGTTATTTCAGAGGCATAACTAACATCTCTAATTAGCCCAGCCTTGGCCAGTCGCCTGTCCATCATCTTCAGAGCCATCAGGGATTAGCTCTGCTGGACATGGTGGAAACATCTAGCAGCTTCTCCCAGGAGCCATCTTTGTGTCCTCCCTGCTACCAACAACTGGGCCAAGAAAACCAACCCATCAATCTAAAATATTTCCTTGGAATTGCTTTCCCAGGGCTGTGGGGTGGAGGAGGGAAAGGGCTGTACATGGTGTGGGGCTGTGGGTCAGTGGGGAGCTCACACAGCTCCAGCCAGGGCAGGCAGAGGAAAGAAAGACGTGGAGAGGTGAAATCACTGCCTGTCCAGGGAATCAATCTGACATTATTGATCAGTGATCAATATTGATCAGTTTGATCACTGCCAGAGAGGCCAAGTGGGAGATCTGTCCCTAATCCAACACCCAACTCCATACCAGGTAGCTTGAGCAGATATTTGCCCATGTGAGGCTGATGGCAAATGGGATTTCACAGAGTCACACCAGGTTTGGGTTAGGAGAGACCTTAAATCCCATCCAGTGCCACCCCAGCCATGGCAGGGACACCTTCCACTGTCCCAGGCTGCTCCAAGCCCCAATGTCCAGCCTGGCCTTGGACACTGCCAGGGATCCAGGGGCAGCCACAGCTTCTCTGGGAATTCCATCCCAGGGCCTCCCCACCCTGCCAGGGAACAATTCCTAATTCCCAATCTCCCATCTCTCCCTGCCCTCTGGCACTTTGCAGTCATTCCCTGTGTCCTGTCCCTGCAGCCCTTGGCAATTGTCTCTCTCCATGTTTCCTGCAGCTCCTTCAGGCACCAAAAGGCCACAATGAGGTCACCCCAAAGCTTCTCCTCTCCAGGCTGAACAATCCCAGCTCTGCCAGCCTTTCCTCCCAGCAGAGCTGCTCCATCCCTCTGCTCATCCTGCTGCCTCCTCTGCACTCTCTCCAGCAGCTCCAGCTCCTTGCTGTGCTGAGCCCCAGGGCTGGAGCAGCTCTGCAGGTGAACTCTCACCTGAGCACAGGGATACAATCATCAAAAAAAACCCCAACTACACAAATTCTGAACTTGATGGAACCTGTGAGCACCACTTTGCTTTCCTGGTGTTGCAATTCCTGAGGCCAGCAGAGAATTGCAAGAAAGAGAGTTAAGAGATGAAAATTAACTGGTTCCATCCTCCAGGACAGGCATGGCTGTGCTCAGTAAACATTTGAGATAAATGAGGGAATGGAAACAAACCAAATATTGCAGCACCATGAGCTCTTCTCTCCTCAGTAAGTGATTCCTAGAGCTTTTCTGCCAAGCCCACAGGCTCCTCAGCAGCATAGTGTGGTTCTCCTTGCTCATTCATGTGGACAAGCAATGATTACTGACAATTAACATCTCTCTTGATGAAGGCGAATTAAGTGCTGTGAAAAACCCAAAGGCCTTGTTAGAAAAAAAAATAAAAGAAGGAAGAAAGGAAGGAAAGAGCACACTGGCTAAGCAGGGATGCACGTCACTGAGGCACTTTGTAATTGGAAAGCTACCTGGGCTTTGCTTTCTGACTTCTTCAACAAAACCCTATTAAATGAGGCTGCAGGTGAAGTACAGCAGTGATTAATGCCACATCCCACTGTGACAAGGCACAGAGCTGCAGGGAGGTGGGGAATTAGTAGGGAGCAGCCACATTCACAGCCCAAATAGCCACGTTCAAAAGTAGAATTTCTCTGATACACAGGCACAGTGCTCCAAAGGAAATCAGTCTGCAGCCTGTACCTTGTGCTGTTTTACAGTCCTGTGGCACTGAGGGAAAACAAGTTCACAAAGCAGTGTGGACTTGTGTGCTACTCTCATCATTGTGGCTTCCGAGCAACTTTGTCATGTCAGGGCAAATGTTGGGATGAGCTGTGCAGGGAGGGAGGGAGAGCAAAGGGATCCAGCTGGGCTTGAAAGAGAGCAGAGAGCAGTGGCAGCCAACCCCAGCACTCAGCTCTGCTAGGCTGGATTGGCCTCCACTGGCAAAGTCCCAGAGGCTGGAGGGTGGAGGGGACAGCAGAGGGGCAGCAGAGGGGACAGCAGAGGAGATGCATCCACACACACAGGAGAACATGGCACACACCTGAAGCCAGGCTTCTGGTGCTTCCAAGGCAGTTTTTTTAAATGCAGACAGCTCATGGATTCTCTTCTGCTGGCCAAGCAGGGTCCTGTCCTCGACTGGGAGCTGCAGGAAGCAGCAGCTCCTCTCCCCTGTGAACTGGCAACTCCACAGGATCAGGAGATGGTGACTATTCCCCAAAGATCACACATCAGCACATGACACTACAGCCCTGGCCAAAAAGCTGTCAGATGTTATCCCTGCCCTTGATTCAGGACTCTCCATTTGCTGACCATCTCTAGCCCTCTGCAATTCTGTCTGATTTGTTCAGAGCATCTCTGCAGAGGAACAAGATTACCTCATCACCCTCTGGGTGAACTTCCCTCCCCCTCAATGTGCAGCCTGGGCACCAGGCAGAGGGACAGAAGGACAGAATGACAAAAGGCATTTGGGACCTGGGGACATGAAGATCAGCTGCAGCAGCGGAGAAGGGATGAGGTACAGTCACACTTTTCAAAGTTAAGTGCACCAGAAGCTGCTGAGCTACCTCCAACAGTGGTTCCTACAACCCAGGAAAAAAAAGTGATAAATTAACAGATGATGGTTTCAAGTGAAGCCTGAGCTTTGCCAGTTGTCCTGCAGCTGCAATTTCCAGAACTGCCAGCAGAAAAAAGGATTTGGGACAAGATGACAGATCATATATGGGTTGGTGACTGAAGCTGTGCTGGAATCTTCCTTGTCCTGCAGGGAACATCTCAGCAGCTCAGCTGGGCAGATTTTGGCTTGGCTGGTCCTGGGGCAGGGATATCCCCATGGTCTGTGTGAGAGCAGGTCAGGAGCTCTGCTGGGCTGAGGTTTGCAGCCAAAGTGTACAATGCAGATGAAATTTTGAATTGCCTGTCAAATTCTCATTGGAAACCATGAGAAGGATGCTGTGGACACAGAGGAAGTAAAGGAAAAAAAACCTTGTGGAAAACAGTACCATCACTGCCTCATAAGGACATTTAACAGAAAAAATATAGGTAGATGCACTTCTCTATTCCTGCTCCTCCAGATGTTTCTCCAGATGTTCACAGAGGTTTGCAGGAGCTGAGGTCACCTCCAGCAATGTGATCAAGGGCACAGCCCAGCACTGCTTGATTATTTGGCATGCAGTCTGTAAATTCAAACCCTCATTTGGCTTGGCTTTTTATTCAAGTTCAAATGTACAGAAAAGGCAGAATCAGCATGAAAAGACAAAGCAGAGTCAGAAAATGGATGCCCATTTTAGTCAGAAGCATCAAATACATTATAGTGTATTGATATATTTACTGTGAGGGTGGGGAGGCCCTGGGATGGAATTCCCAGAGAAGCTGTGGCTGCCCCTGGATCCCTGGCAGTGTCCAAGGCCAGGTTGGACACTGGGGCTTGGAGCAGCCTGGGACAGTGGAAGGTGTCCCTGCCATGGCTGGGGTGACACTAGATGATCTTTAAGGTCCCTCTGAACCCAAACCATTCTAGGATTCCATGATTCTATCATTATCAATTCAATTTAACAAAAGACCCCCAAACCAAACCAAACCACCAAACAGTTTCTGCCTAGGAGATGAGGATTAATGTCCAAATTTAATTCACAGATTAATCATTCCCTCCTTACTTGTTCATAACAATTGAGGAACTGCTGCTGCCAAATGCAGAAGAAACTGCACCCACAGCAGTTTGGATGTGTTCACTTGGGGGTTTCTGAGAGAAGAGGATAATTTTTATTTTGGTTTTTTTTTCTCATTAAAAGGTATGCTAAGTTCCTGATGCATGGGAGTCCTCACTAACCACAATTCTCATCATTTCTGACAAAATTATTGCCAGTCAGATATCCAGGCAAATTCTTTCCCAACAAAATGCTGTTCCTTAGTTAGACTGAGTCTGTTTGGTGTTCACCAGCAGCAGGAGCTTATATAAGTCTCTATAGCTTCAATTCACTGGGCCATATGGAACTATCCTTTTAAAAAGAGAGGTCTTCCCTACACAAAATTCTGTCTCCAAACCGGTGGCACGTGTTTTGCAGATTTCTCTGCAACACCTGCTGTTGCTGGGAAGCTGAAAATGCCCACTTTTAGTGCACTGGGAAATAACAACAGGTGTGGTGGGGAATTTTCATTGTACTTAATTATAGGCACCCAGAATTGCTGCCTGATCCTCTCAGGCCAGCCTGGAATTCCTGGAGAAAAACAGGATTCTCTCAGGTGATCCAGAGTGACTTGGAATTGCTCCCTGAAATAATCTCTCTTGCTTTACAAAAGACAACCGACTTGCAAAACTAATCCCTCTCACTTCTCTGATTTGGTTTTCGTGCTCTGGGGAAAGCTTTCCAACCTGAGAGTGTTGCAATATCATGCCATCCACAGCTGGGCATGGAGATATTGATCTTTCCTTTGAGAAACGTGGTCATGCTCAGGTCTCAATGTGCAGCAGAGTAAATCCACTATTTTGGTTTTCCAATATACTTCTTCCAATATTTTGGGGAAGAAAAAAGCAAGCGTGTCCTGTGGGATGCAGAACAACCAGCATTCACCTTCTCCACTCTGTGTCCTCTGGGGCAGATGGGAGAATTCCCCTTCCCCTGGGATATTTTGGAAGGAGGAGATGCATCTTTCCTGTGGTGTCCTCCCTCTTACCTCTTTCCTATCCCCAGCTCCCTTTCCGGACCGGAGATCCGTAGGCTGCCGAACACGTGTGATTGCTGAAAGCACTGCATGCCTGAAAATGTCCCAGTTTTTCACACATTTGACAAAAAAAAAACCCCACTTCCAAAACCTGAAATACTCCAACCTGCTCAATTCTGACATCAGTATTTAAATATTCAAGCCCAGAATGTCCCACTTTTCAGAGGTAGGGAACAACCCAAAATTCAGGCTGAGCGAAGTACCAAGTATTCTTTATTTGGGCACATCTAGAAAACTGAAGCCTGGGAGTTCACTTAATAGTCATGAGGGGAAAAAAGGAATATTTGAGTGTTGTTAAATACAAGAAATCACCAGGTATGGCAAGTTACTGTAGAGCCTAATTGCTAAATAACAGGTATCTTTTTTTATAAAAACAGCTTTAAAAGATAAAGAGTGTTTCTATTCAGTTCACATTAAGATATTTTATGGTTTTACATCTCAAGACATTTAAAACAGCTTTTATTATGTCAGTATAGTGTTAATGTCATTAGTTTCATCTATTCCTACTTGTTATTCAGCCGTCCCCCAGCTTAAACCCCTGTGAGTGGGAAAATGTATGAGGCATTATATATGAAATGTCTAATAACTGTGTCTACAGAGAGAGAGAGAGACAATAAATAGCATTTTGATGGAGAGTAAAAGAATATTTTGAAGAGACAGGCTTATGAAATGAGTGGGAGTGGAGACTCACGATCATATTTGATTCTTCTGAGGTTATGACTGCATTAATTTTTTACTTTTAAAGAGGCAGGAATGGCACTGCAAACTGTAAGTGAATTAACCTCGGTAATCACCTCCCTAATGGAAAATGCTGAGCGAGGTTGTTGCAATTTGGATCATTAGAATGGGACCAGTAGGAGATGCTAACAGGTCAGCTGTCTGTCATTTAAAATGAGCAGAACAATCAAAACTGATAAGGCTAAAATGAGGCCACAGCATTACATTATTTTTCCACGAGGAGTAGGCAGAAGCTGTTCTGATTCACGAGCAGGAAAACCAAAAACATCTCCCCACCTCCTATCCAATTTGTAGATTTATTAAGGAGTCAAAACCGTTCGTGGTAGTGAACTGATAAACAATAATCTGCCATGAATCCTGATTAAAAGGTGAAGCAATTAGTCTTCCTTAATGGGATTCTGCTTTGCAACAAAACCACAGCTGGTTTATTTCAGAAGAAGCGAGCATGGAGCCTGAAGAACACTGGGAGCAGAAGGAAATGTTGGATGCCACACATATTTTTAATCCCAGGTCTTCTTCAAGGAATTAGGAAAGCAAAATGTAGCGATACAAGGATATTTAAAGTTCCTCAAAATGTGATTATTTGTATCACCAGACCTGCTGCACTCTTACAAGACAGGTAAACAAGTTAATCAATGCTCACTCATTAAAAATATCAGTTCCAAACTATTAGGAACTGGACCTGTTTTCTCACTCCCCAGTGAAGCCTTCTCAGTACACTCAGAAAGGCTCAAATAAATCAGTTTTGTGCTGCTGTTGGTCCTGGGAGTCACTCTGTGCTTACCTTGCAGTGCTGGATCAATAAGAGTTCCCTTCAAACATCTTGAATTTCATGGGAAATTTAAGACTTTTTCTGGTCTAGGATGTGAAATATAAAATCATACCCTGATTTTAGTTTCTAAATACCAATTTGGTTGTTTTTTTTTTTAACTTCAATAGAATCATGGAATGACAGAATGGTTTGGGTTGGAAGGGATCTTAAAGATCATTTATTTCCAATCCCCCTGCCATGGGCAGTGACACCCAGCTCATTCCATTGACATTATCTTGTACAATCTAATGCCTCTTAGTCCCTTATCTCTTATCTAACTTGTTCCAAGCCGTGCACTGCTGCACAGAACAAACACTGTGGATAGCTATAAATCCATATATCTACATGGGCTGCCTGGGATGATGAACAAAATTAAACCAGAAAGTATTTAAAATGCAAAATTAGTTGCTCCTAAAGACAGGGACATCCACTGGTGGGGCATTTCTAAAATGGAAAAAAAAACAAGTGGAATAGAAAATCACATAAAATTAGGGTGAACACAAATTTTAATTGCCAAAGATAAAATGCCATTAGGATGGCAGTTCTGGGGTTTTTCATTTGGTGATCAGGAATGACAGTGGGAGTGGGGATTGTAGATGTAGCCATGAATTCCCATCACAGTCATGGCACATTCCTGCTTTCACTGTGCTCTTGTTAGGATAAAGATGTTCCATCTGCAGCAGGGACAGAGAGTCACACACTCCGCTGATGAAGATTAATAGCTGCAGCTTTATATTCACTGCTGCAGAATGGGCATTTCTTTCTCTTGCTTGGAAATACCTCCAGGTCCATTTCCTTGGTCTGTAAACTGTTTTTCACACAACTCCTGTTCAGCTGGATTTGGCTGCAGGGCCTGGAAACAACCAGCACAGTTGGCATTTCCTCTGCTTTACAACGTGTTCCCGCAGAAGAAACATTTCCTCTGCGCCTGGAATTTTACAGAACTGCCATGGTGAGGGTTGTAACTACTGTTTTGCTTCATCTCCGGGAGAAATACAACCTTTCTGATACGTGCTTATTAGCTTCATTACACAAATAATATTTCTTGTGTGCACAGAAGATAAAACTTTGACAGCTGAGTCACAGAGACTGAGCACGCCGCCGTATTCTGCTTTTTGTGACAGGCAGCCCTGGGAGAAAACAATGCCTTTTGTGACAGCTTCTTGCTAACGTTGGGACAGAGAATTCCTAACACATGTTTTATTCAGGCAAGCCATTAAGGTTGATAGTAAATAATTGGCTGTTTCTTCTCTGGTGGAGCAGCCATCAGCACACGCTCAGCTCGGGAGGGAGAGTGATTTATACACCATGAATTAGAGTTTGGTGCAACACAAAACTGTGGCAGGGCTATGCAAAACAGCTTTTAATTCCCCTAAAATTGACTTTCCAACACCAAGGGTCACCCTGACCAGGATGTGTGTCCCTTGGATCTGCTGAAGTTGTACATGAAAACGGAGGACAGGGTCAAGCCAAGTGATTCATCTCAGCACAGCTCTTTCAGAACAAATAAATTTTGGAGGATAATGCACTCATTCCCACCTCCCAGCAAGCGCTCATGAGTCATGGGTAGAAACAGAAAAACCCAAATAATCAAACCTACACTGGGAGGTTACTGGAACAATTTCTAACATTTTTAAGCTATGTAGGATAATGTCATCAATTTCTGATTTCGTTCTCATCAGGTGAGGATTCAACAAAGCACAAGGCTCAGAATCCCTTCCATCATGTGCAGTTAAATGTACAATTAAATATGACTTAAGAATATACCTATGAGGACATGAGAAAAGCAGCCAAATTGCAAGAAGTGTTGATGTCGCTTGGCATGGAGTTGTTTCAAAAGATCTGCTGCAAAAATCATCATAAAGTTATTGACAGCCTGTGTTTCAATGGCTATTCCCACCTCCAGGTAAAACTGCAGTTACAGATGGCATAAACCATGGAATCACAGAGTGGTTTGAGTTGGAAGGGACTTTAAAGATCATTAATTTCCGATTAATCTTCCACTGTCCCAGGCTGCTCTCCAAGCCCCAATGTCCAACCTGGCCTTGGACACTGCCAGGGATCCAGGGGCAGCCACAGCTTCTCTGGGAATTCCATCCCAGGGCCTCCCCACCCTGCCAGGGAACAATTCCTAATTCCCAAGATCCCATCCATCCCTGCCTTCTGGCACTTTGCAGCCATTCCCTGTGTCCTGTCCCTGCAGCCCTTGGCAGTTGTCTCTCTCCATGTTTCCTGCAGCTCCATTTCACCCAGCTCTCTAAACACATCACAGTCAAATATTAGCACCAAAATCACAATGTGGTTACAATTTCTTTCACCACATCTATTAATATACACCTCGTGGAAATTACAGTCAGTCTTTACAGTTTGGGTTTCACTGGCAGCACTTTAACTTCAATGACTGATTAACCTCTCTGAAGAAAAACAGCCCTTTTTGAAGATGCAATGCTCTCCAAGTGAGATCAAACCCGTTCAACACTCCCACTCATGCTGCTCTCGAAGACAACCAGGGAAGAGAGGACAAAATATAATTTAGAAACATTCCCAGACGTTCCTCAAACAAGGTGAGGTGACATAAAAAGCCAGATCCTTCAAAAATGCTTTGCATATCACTTTTAATAACAGCTTTCTCTGTGTGTGTTCCACACTCTGAACTCTCCTTTCCAGAGCAGGAAAGGAAAAATTGTTCTCCTGCCTTGCTGGATATCCACTGAGAAGTGCCAAGGTGGATGTCAGGATCAGGGTGACCAAATCCTCCCAAAACAGAGGTCAGAGTAGAATGGAGAAGCAGAATTAAGGTTAGAATTGTAGATAGAATTAAGGTCAGAATTAAGAATTAAAGTTAGAATTAAGGTTAGAATTAAGAATTAATGTAACAGAGACCAGGGCAAGATTCCTGAGGAGCAGATGGAGAAGGGAACTGGAGCAGGATTGTCACCGTGGGGAAATGCTCCATCCCCCAGGAGGATGGACTGGGGAACATTTAACTCATAACACAGAATTCTGCCCTGTGAGCAGTCAAGCATCATCAATCCAGTTACAGCTGCTCTGGGGGTTAAAATCCAGTAAAATCTCTTGTATTCCTGATGGATAACTGGGAAGCTCACTGTTTCTGGGAATCTTGCTGCCCCTCAGAAATCACGGGAATTGATGCAGTGTGATATTATCCAAGATTTCTTGCTGGTGTCAGCATTTAAAAACCACAGTGTAATATTAAAAACCTGCAAGTCAGAGACTGCAGGAACTGAGGGAAGTAAATCAACAGGTAAATATCACCTGGATGGGGACACCAAGCTTGAGTACAATTCATGTTTGAGGGAACAGGTTGGACAGGGCTTGGAGAAACATGGGACAGTGCAAGGTGTCTCTGCCATGGCAGGATGGAACTTGTTGATCTTTAAGATTCCTTCCAACCCCAACCATTCCATGATTCTATGATTCTAGGGTATTTACACAGTGAAGGGGAGGGAAGTAATAGAAAAGCAGTCATTTCAATGTCTATTTCCAGATTTCTAGACAATTAGATGGGTGATATATTTTAAATAACCCTGAAAATGAACTTGAGCATCCACTCCCCAAGAAAAAGATGCAAAAGGAGAGTCAGCAGAAGCTTTTCCTTGGGTACCACTCCGGGTGTTCTCAGCGTTGCCCTGACAACCAACCAGCTCTTGGGCAACTGCTGCCGATGCAACAACTTTTAGATTTCTCATTAGAATGTTATTATTGTTATAAGACTCACCAAAAAAAAAAATTAAACAAAAAAAAGCTGAAGGAACAGTCGTGTCAAATTTAGCAGAGACGCCCAGGTAAGGAACACTCAGAAAGTCTGACTTTTAAATAGCTCTTAATGACTGGGGCAAAGCCTAATTTTAGAGTGCTGTCAATCAACCAAAACAGCCATAACTGCTTTGATTCCTTGGTGGTGAAAATCCTGTAAATACCTAGACAGATGCTGAGATGTGAACTCCCTGTCTGGACTTCTGAGCCTGGGCCATCTCCTTCTCCTCAAGAGCTAATCCCCTTTCTTTTTTGAGTATGCAAGGTAATGTTCCTGCTAGAGATGCCAGTG
>NW_028147641.1:0-46743 GCF_008360975.1 Lichenostomus cassidix
TGTCGTTTGACCCCAGCTGCAGGGCTGGCTGTGGCATCCTCGCTTCCCATTCCACAGCTTCACTAGGGGGGGGGAAAGGAATGATGGAGATGTTGCACCATCTGTGGAGGTTCTAGACCATCCATGGAGATTCTGGATCATCTGTGGGCATGCTGGACCATCCATGGAGATGCTAAACCATCCATGGAGATTCTGGACCATCTGTGGACATGCTGGATCATCGATGGAGATGCTGGATCATCCATGGAGATTCTAAACCATCCACGAAGATGCTGGATGATCCATGGAGATTCTGGATGATCCATGGAGATGTTGGACTAACTGTGGAGATGCTGAATCATCCCTGGAGACTCTGGATTATCCATGGGGATTCTGGACCATCCATGGAGCTGCTGGACCATCACTGAGGGTTGATCCATCATCTCTGCCCCCCAAATCCCAAGCAGAGAGCAATTCCTGCAGAAGCAGGCTGGGCTCTGCAGCACAGCCCCGAGGCACATGTTCCTAGAGATGTGACACAGAAAGGTCTGGAGATAACATCCCATCCCTGTCCTCCTCCACGGGCAGCTCCAGGGTCATTCCTGGGGCTCCAGGAGTAGATGAGCCTCTGTTTGCACCCATAAACCACCAAGTTGTGCTGCACCAGGAGAGCTGAACCTGGGGCAATTCCCAAACGGAAAACAGCTCCCTGAGAAATAATCCTGCCGGGATTAGGGAGAAACACTCATTTCCATCCTTTTCAACCCTGCCCCGATGTCAGTCCGTGCTCTGACTCACCCCTGCACACTGCCACCATCCCTCCAGCTCCAGGGGGCTTCTTGGAAAAGATTTTCAAGTAAAATATTACATCTATTCCCCCAGTAAATCCCAGCTGGGACAAATTGCTGAAATTTGGGCAGTCAGAGGTTGCCTTTGGTTGGGGTCACAGTGGGAAAGGTCCTTGAAATCCCACATCAAATCAGAGCTGCCTCTGGTTTGGACACAGAGACAGCTCTGGGCTTGGGTTCCCCCATCCTGGCTGGAATGAAAAGGTCAAAATCGGATTTTTTTTTTTTTTTTTTGAGCGAGCAATGACTAATTCTCCTCTGGGAACGAGGAAATAATTTCGGGTCTTTCCCAGGGAAGGGATAGCCAACCCTTCGTTGCAAGGCTGGGCAAACCCTCAGGGCAACCTTTGGAATTTCTCTCCTCCTCCAATGAGCTCCTGACACCTCATTTCTCCATCTGCCAAGCAGGAACGATCCCTCTCTCCCACCCCACCGGCACGACGCAGCCCTCGCTGGGATCTCTCCGTGGGATTGATTACGCAGAATCATTCCACTTTTTTTATTTTATTATTATGGCTGAATAACCTCTCAGGGAAGCCCCGGAGGTGGTATGTGCCCACTCGTGCACAAACTGGGAAATTCAGCTTTTCCCATCTGCAAAAATCCAGGGAGTCCTTCGTTTGGAGGCTGATGGAGCTCACCGTGCATGGAAATGGTGCTGCTCCGTAAGAAGCCCCAGATTTTGGGGGGCAGACATCCAAACACCCTTTAATTTCATACGGAGGGGAGGATTTGCAGGAAAAGCTACAAAATCCCGTGTCACCATCAGTTACACACCTAATCCCCAGAGCTTTGGACGGCAGAGCTTCGGCCTCGGGGAAACTGAGGCACGGAGGGTTCATCCCCCAGGGCAGTGGAGTGGAGTCAAGGGTTCCAATCCCCAGACACACCTGGGGTGTCCCGGTGAGTCGGGCTGGCCCGGAGCGGAGTTTTTAGGATGAATAAGGGGAAAGAGCCTCGGGAAAGGGCAGGGAGATGCTGCTCCCTCGCCGAGCTGCATCACGAGCTCCCCGCAGGCTGCCCACTCCTCCAGCAGGGATCTGCAGCCTCCGCGGGCACGCAGGAACTCCGAAATTTTAATTCTCCTCTCTCCGGGGCTGGCGGAAGAGAGGGAGCTGCAAATCCCAGCGCCTCGCTCCTCCCCTCCCGCTGCCGGCGAGGAAAATTCAACAGAGGAGAGGAGAGGAGAGGAGAGGAGAGGAGAGGAGAGGAGAGGAGAGGAGAGGAGAGGAGAGGAGAGGAGAGGAGAGGAGAGGAGAGGAGAGGAGAGGAGGATCGTGCCGCGGTGGAATGGAGGGACAGGGCTGTCCTGAGTGCTCCAGAGCTCCGCAGTGCCGCAGCCGGGGCTGAAGGGGATGCAAAGAGGATGCCACGAGTTTGCCAGCAAGCCCTGAGCACAGGGAGAGGAGACGCAGGATTGGGGGTTTTCATTTTTGATGCTTTTCACCCCCACTCCTCCCCTCCGAAAACTCTGTTTTGTGTCACCTGCTCCTCTTTAGATCCGAAATGGTGTCAAAATCCATCTGCAGGCTGGTGGGAGTCAGCCCTGCTGGGGAGAGGCTGCCAGGCTCAGAGAGGCACGGAGGATTCTCCAGCCCCGTTTGGAACACTTATTTCTGCCTCAAAGGTGTGAATGAAGCCCTCGAGGCCCCAGAAAAAAGTGTCTTGCAGGGGGTTGTGTGATGCTTTCTGCGAGAATCCTCGGGGAGAGCTGCTCGGGAGTGAGGAGGGATGTGCAGTGAGTTCCCCAGGGCAGCATTACCTGCGGAAATCGCTGCTTTTCCAGCCACACAGGTGAGTTGCGACACCACCTGGGGCCAGGGATGCCCGAAGGCACGGCAGCTCAGTGGGATAGGAACCCTGTGGATGTCACCTCCTCGCTCAGGCTGAGGGACAAACCCAGAGCAGGATTTGCCTCCATCCTGCAGCCTCTCCTCAGCCGGAGACCTCTGATGCTCCAAACGTCAGCAGGGTCTCGCTGTGTCCTCCCGTGCACCAGCCCTGGGCTGCTGAGCCAGGGAAGGAGGGAAAAATCCCTCTGGCATGTCTGCCACGTTCATCTCCCCACTCCCTGGCTGCCCACTCGGTTTTCCCTCACCCACCCGAGACCCTCCCTCCCTCCCCACCTTGCCATCCCTGGGCAGAGGAATCCTCCCTGCCGAACACAACAGCCCCTGCCAAGATAAAAGCCAGGCTGTGAATAATTCATGCTTCAATCTTTTTCACCACCGTCTGCTGTAAATATTTAAATAGCTCCAAGATGTCTAGTGCTGAACTTGGGGAGGATGAACCTGAGCAGCACCACGGAGGGGGATGAGCTGGGATGGAGCACGGGGAGGGTGGCAGATGCCATGGGGATATTTCTCTGGCTCTGTGTGCACTGGAGAAGCGAGTAGAGAGCTCCAGGGGGAAAAACTGATTTATATCTCCATAACGAGCAAATCTCCAAGCCTTTCTACCCCTAAAAAAAAAAAAAAAAATTAAAAAAACAAAAAAAAACCCCCAAAAAAACCCATATTCCCAGTGCAGGATGCAGAAGTATCCAAAGGACATGGCTCAACTCTCCTCCCCTCTCCTCTGCTGCCTTCCCCTGGCTCGGAACCTCAGTGGAATTTCACTCGAATTTATGGTTGCCAAAAAAAAAGATCAGCAAATTCTCTCTCCTCTGGTCTGCAGCTCCCTGCGCTCTGCTCTCCACCTGGAAAACAGGAAAACAACACCTGACATTAAAACGAGGTGAGATCCTGGGCCAGCTCCCAGCTCCCAGCGCTCATCCAGCCTGGACACAAGTTATTCACCTAATCCCAACGGGTTGGGAACATCTGGGAGCTCAGTGCAGGAATCAGGAACCTCCTCCAGGGACAAAGCCCATCCCAGCAGAGGCTTTGTGTTGATTTTGTTCACAGTGTGCAGGAGAACAGCACAGCTGAGGAGTGGTTGTGGCTTCTCCTGCTTCAGCATCACTTGGGTGTTTCCCAGCCCTTCCCAAAGAACTGTTGGAGCAATTATTGCCACTGTGGCTGCAGAGCTGGGGACTCCTGGGCCTTGTGTGCCCCATGGCCACCTTGTCCCCCAACTCTCACATCTCCCCAGGGCTCTGCTTCGAGTCCCCTCTGGGGATGTGCTCAGCTGCTGGAACTCTGGGCATTTTCCTCCTGCAGATTTCAGTGGGTTTCAGCAGGCCTGGGGGGTTTCCAGCTTTGCAAGAGCAGCTTTGAATGTGCCAAGTGCTCCTCAGTCTTCCATGTCTCCCTGCAGCAGCACATGGAAACCTGTTTGTGGTGCTCCTGGTGCCCCTGGTGCTCCTGGTGCTCCTGGTCTTCCTCCCCGAGAGACTCTGGCTGCAAATTCCTTCATCATCCTCCACTGAAAAGTCAAATAAAGTCCAGGAGGAGTTTTTCTCTTGCTCCATAGCCTGGTGGGATGTCCCAAGCCCTGACTGTCACCAGAGCAGGAAGGACCAGGCAGCACCAGCACCTCCTGCCCACACCACCCCTGAGATCTGCAGCTCCATCACTGCAGAGGCTTTGGGGCCATCCTGGGATAAAAAGCAGGTCCAAGGTGCTTCCACAGAGCCTGATGCCATAATCCTTTATTAAAGACAACTTCTGGTCTGGGAACAAGGGGGGATGGTTTTAAACTGAAAGAGAGTAGGTTTAGCTGGGATGTAGGGAAGGAATTCCTCCCTGTGAGGGTGGGCAGGCCCTGGCACAGGGTGCCCAGAGAAGCTGTGGCTGCCCCTGGATCCCTGTCAGTGTTCAAGGCCAGGCTGGACAGGGCTTGGAGCAACCTGGGATAGTGGAAGGTGTCCCTGCCTGTAACAGGGGTGGAATGAGGTGAGTTTTAAGGTTCCTTCCAATCCTACCCATTTTGGGATTCTATGAAACAACTTTCCCACCTCTGGTGGCTCTTTGGCTTCCCCTGCTGGAATCAGAGGAAATGAAGGCTTTGGGACACCAAAACAATTTGCAGTTTGAGTATTTGAATGACTGTTGCTCTTAAGCCAAGCATTTAACTCAGTTTTAACCTTTTAAAAGCCTTTTCTCAACCAACTTAACATCTGAAACAAAAGAGATTTTATTTTCCCAATGGGATGCTTTGATAACTTCAAACCTTTTTTCCTCATCTCCATTCCCAAGCCAAGATATTCATCAAAACAATATGTTTCCCACAACAGCAACAACAACAAAAGGCTTTGAGTCAATGAGTCATCATTTTTCTGTGAAGAAAAATAAACATTTTCCCAATTCCCTGCCCAGGGATGGCACAAATCTCTGCACCAGTCCCTGTGGCTGAAGCAGCTGTGGCAGGTCCTGGCCAGATGTGGAGGTTTCCTGGCCAGATGTGGAGGTTGCCTGGGTGAAGGTGCAGGTTCAGGTGGTCTGGGCAGGGTTTCTCCTTCCTCTGAGGTTGGTGGTAACATCTCCAGCGTTTGGGGCACAGTGGGCTTTGCCCTCTTGGCTTATTCCACCCACCTGTGGGGATTTTGGAGCTGCCAAGGAGGGGGAGAATGGGCAGGTGGGCTAAGCAGCAAAGTGCTGGGCAGCTGGGAGGGCTTTCCCAGCTCTTGGCTGTTCTTCCACCTCTGGAAACGAAGAGGAAAGGAAAAGCTGGGGAGATCTGAGCAGGCTGTATGGATTGAAGCACCCCATGGTGGCACCACACCCACTTAGCGCCCAGAGATTGCAGCAGGGGCTGTTGAACCCATGGGCAGCTCAGACCCTCATTCCATGGCTGCTAAATGGGCTCCAAATGCCCCCAAAATCCCAGGATGGATGGGCAGAGCCTGCCAGGCACAGGGACATCAGCTGTGGGCTTCTGTACCACTGCACAAGAGGTGGGGCAGGATGGGGCATGAGGGAGGCCCAGGTGGCCTCAGAAAAGCAGAGAAAGAGAGAGAAAAGGGGCAGAAAAACAGAAACGAGGAGCTGGAAGCTTTGGCTGATCAATTGTCCGCAGAAGGGCTCGCAGGGTTCGCTCTGTACTGAGTGGTTTATAGATTTCCTCTAAATAGGAAGATGCTGCACAGGAACCACGGCGAGAGGTACAAGGCTGACGTGGGGACAGGGGACAGGCTGGGGCTGCTGGCCTGGCCCTGTCCTCCTCTGCCCCCCAGCAAGCACATCTGGAGGGGTTGATGGCAGCAGACACCCCGGAAAGGCTCCTCCTCACCCCCAGGCTGTGACTCCCTGCAGGCCTTGGGGGTTTTAAAGCCTCCCAGGACACCAAGTTTTTAATTTTTTTTAGGATTTGTGCTAAAGGAACTTGCCCAAGGTGATCCAGGGGGATGAAAAGAGGCAGAACATCCTCTCCTGCAGCACAATCCTGCCTTAATGCCAGCCCTGGCCAAGTCCCAACAGAGAGGACCCCAGAGTGAGCACATCCATCCCTCTGCCATTGAGGCCTTAAGAACTTCTGGCTTTTATTCTTCAAGTATTTGTAGTAATCTCTAATCTGTAAGTCTAGGCTTCATGTAAAATGCTAAAATCTCTGCTCCCAGCATTTTAGACAAAACAGTTCCTCTGAATGGAAATCCAAGGATACTTTCATTGCCTCAGAGCCTCAAAATATGTAAACGACAGTGGATTGGGGGGAGCAGGTTTGGACTGGTTAACATCATCCCCTGAGGGTGTGATTGGAGAGCCCTTGATTCATCCCCTGCTCTCCCACACCCAGAGGCATTCCCAGGAGAACATCAGCTCTCCTTTCCAGGAGCACCATCATGGTGCCTTCCTTCCCATCAACCACCCAGCTCAGTTTAACTATGGGAAAGCTGTTCATGCAGAAGGGCAAAGCCTTAACAAGACCCATCTCTCTGCATTCCTGATGGAAAGATTCAGGGAAACCACCTCAGCTGGTCCATGGGTGTTGCTGCAAGCAGTGCCACCCTGCAGAGCCACACGAGGACTTTATTGTCCCCAAACCCCGTGTCCCATGCCCACACTGAGGCTTGTGGCACTGCCAGGGTTGTGTTGGTTGCCCATTCAACCCATCCTGGCTTGGTTTTCTCCTTTGAAAAGCGTCAGGCTGAGCTCAGGTGGGCAAAGTGCCACCGCAGCAGACGGAGGGAGCACAGGCAGCAGGGAAAGCACATCCCAGCAGGCCAAAGGCACACGGCCCAGAAAAGAGCAGCCAGAGGGGTCTTCTCTCTCCTCCGTAGGCATGAGAGTGTGGAGGGAAATGTCCTGATGGCTCCACCGTGAAAATACGGATCCAGGCATGGAGCTGGTGATGGGGAGTGGTTACAGGCATGGGAACTCAGCATCTCAGCTCTGCTCTGCCTGGGCACTCATCAAAGTCATCCCATCCCACACAGGCAGGTCTCAGTAAGGGTCTTCCCTTCCCAGGTGCCCTGGCAATCCGAGCGGCATCCCTTGCACCAGGAGTGGGCAGCTATGGTCCAGCTGGGCTTGTTTCCCTGACTCCTTCCACCACAAATACAGAAAACCAGGTTCTTTTCAGGCTTTCCTCTTCTCACCCCGAGGCAAACGGCTAAATTAAGCCGGATGAATCATGCGGAGGAGTTTCTCTCTGCTGACCGTAACGGGGCTCCCAACACCGAGGCTGATCGGAGAGGTCCTCCTGGGAATGCTTCCATCAGCCTGAGCCATCCGCCGGGGGAGCAGCCCGGTGCGGAGCGCAGCTCCAGGGCTCCTCCCTGCCCAGGAACGCCAGCACGGTGACAAATGCCCCTTTCCTGGCATGGGGACACACCCAGGGGTCAGCACAGGGCGGCAGGGTCACCTCTGCCGGGAGGGAGGCGGGGAGTGGGATGAGGACAGGGATCGATAGGACACACTCATCTTCCTGCGCATCAGCGGCCTCTCGGGGTCTGTTTCATACTCTAAAACACATTCCCCCCTTTTTCTATTTATGGCAAATGAGTGGCTAATCCTCGAGCCGCCGAGCCGCAGCTTCGTGCTGAGCCGGCGCTTCTGCGGGTGCGGCTGGGGAGGGAGGGGATGAATTCCTAGGATATGCTGGGGATGGGGAGGGTGAATTCCCAGGATGTGCTGGGGATGGAGAGGATGAATTCTCAGGATATGCTGAGGATGGAGAGGATGAGTTCCTGGGATGTGCTGGGGAGGGAGGGGATGAATTCCTGGGATGTGCTGGGGATGGGGAGGATGAGTTCCCAGGATGTTGCTGGGGAGGGAGAGGATGAGTTCCTGGGATGTGCTCGGGATGGAGAGGATGAATTCCTGGGATGTGCTGGGGATGGGGAGCATGAATTCCCGGGATATGCTGAGGATGGGGAGGATGAGTTCCCAGGATGTTGCTGGGGAGGGAGAGGATGAGTTCCTGGGATGCTGCTGGGTGTGAAAAGGACAAGTTGATGGGAGCCACATCCCAGGAAAGAGCAGAACTGAGCCTTCCCCGAGCCCTTGCCAGGGAGAAGCCACCTGAGCAAACCCTTTCCCACCAGCAGGACACTCCAGTGCCATCCCACTTATCCAAAGCAATGCCTGTGCTGTGGCCAGAGGTGTCTTGGCTCCTCTTTCTGGAGCTGACAGGGATTGTTTTCTCCCTGTGACAATTCCCACCAGTGCCCCCATCCCGCCTGGGAACCACCTGAGCTGAGCCCATGGGTTATTTGTCCCTGCAGCATCATCACTAAGGCTGAAATAGGGAGTAAAGGGGTCTCAAACCAGCACTCACTGGGATTTAATGGGGTATTTGTGTGTCCCTGCATATGGGAGTGTCCTGCACATGTCCCACAGATGTGGCCTTGCCTGGGGTAGTGCAATTTTCCAGTGCCTAAGGAGCCCAGTGGCAAAGCAGCCAAAAATCTCAGTCCCCACTGAGGGTCATGGGGGGTCAGGCCAAGGCTGAGCTTGCTGCAAACCCCTCAGGAGAGTCAGCAGCTCCACATCAAATCTAGACTCCTTGCACTGCGAGCTGGACATCAGGAGCAGCCCAGACTGGGGTTCTGCTCTTTTCCTGCAGCATTTCCCCGCAGCCAGGGCAGGAACACATCTCCCCTCCCACAGCTGCTCCCTGCCCACGGGTGCTGCAGGGCAGATCTGCCCCAGGAGGCTCAAGGCTGGAGCTGCTGCTGCTCCAGGCCAGGTTTGGGAGCCATGCTGGAGGGCAGCTCCTGTTACCTGCTGGCCCCCAGCCAGAGGGGGGAGGAAACTAGAGGAGAATTCGTGCTGCAGAGCTGTGCCAGGAGCTCTCGAGATGCCCTTTCTCTCTGTCCTTGCAGAGCACAAACCCCTCAGGGGTGACACACTGAGTGTCCTCCCCAGGGACTCACATCTCCTGCCACCCTGGGAGGGCTGCTGCTCCAATGACCAAAAACCCTGGGATTTTATCATTGAAGGTGGAACGGGAGTGCTGGGGGGTGGAGGGGACAGGGATGCTCGTGAGGAGTGATGTCCCCCAGCTCTGAACTGCTTTGTCCCCCAGCTCTGCACTGCTTTGTCAGGACCACAGCCCTGCGTGGAGCACAGGGAGACTTCTGGAAGCTGAGGAGAAACTGAAATGCCATTAGGAGCTGAGCAGAGGAGAACCTTGCCCTGCAACCAGTGAACTGCAGTAAGAGCTTCTGCATCAGCCCATCGCCTGCCCTCCTCTGCTGAAATCACTGCAGACTGCCCAGACATCTGAGTCTCTTCTTTCCTAAAGCACTTTAGAGCTCCTAATGAAAAGCACTGTGTAAGAGCCACGCAACATCAGCATCAGAATAATAATAGTCACTATCCTTGCCTGCTCCTTGCCAGCCTTACTGGATGCCACATCCTTGTTTTTGGTGTCTGTCTTCACAAAATTATGCCCTGCTATACCAAATGTTCCGTCGCTGTGGGCTTTTTTCATCCTTAAGGGTTTCAGGGCATTACAGTAACCCAAAACCTTTAAAAACATTTGTGAGTAAAGTGCTGCGGGCTGCCCGGCTGGGAGATGTTACACAAGTGCAGAGCATCCTTCTTGCTGATTTGATGGAGGTCCTTCAGGGTTAAATTCTCCTCCTGCCTTTGACAGAGTGGAAATAACCAGCATGTGAATGTTCAAGAGCATGGATCAGACTAGTCTGGGAGTGGAAGAAGTTGCAGCCATCTGTGCAGTTGCTGGAGGGAGGCCAACAGCCAAGGGGAGCCTCATCCCTCCATCCCTCTGAGGTGCCAGTCTCTCCATGGAGCACATTGAGCCCCAGGTGACCCCAGCAGACCAGGCTGCTTGGGTTTAGACATCTGAAGCTGCAAAACCAACTTCCAACCTTCTTCTTTCCCCCTGGTGCTGCCCAGTCCTCCCCCAGGGATCAAACATGAAGTTTGGAGCAAAGCCCTCCCACCAAGCAGGGCTGGCGGGGGGCAGAGAGCAGCTGCAGCAAAATGAGAAAGCTAGAGCCATGATCCACCTTCCCTTCTTGCTTTCCACCTTCCAGCCTGGTTTTGAGCTGCACAGGATCCATCTTGATCATCTCACCCAACATCTGGAAGCTGGGATCAGCCCTCCCTCCCTTCCCCTGCAACAGCTGGGTGATGCTCCTGCCAGATGGGATCCAGCTGCTTGGCATGAGAGGACTTGGATCCAGAAGCTGCCCAGGGAGCAGCAAACACCTCTGTCTGCTAGGCCATGATTCCCTCAAGCCCTTCCCCACTGCACCCCAGGGATTGGTGGCACCTCACCGTGGAATCACAGACTGCTTTGGGATGGAAGGAACCTCAGAGGTCACCTTGTCCCAATTCCCCTGCTGTGGCATCTCAGCCATCCTGCTCAGGGAGGACTTGGGAGTTTAGCTGATCCATCCAACTGATCCTTTTGTAAACTCAGACAATACAGTGCTGCATCCGCCGTCGCCTCCTCCGACAACTCAGAAATTTATTATCCCCACAGCCAAAGCTGCTAAGCTGCAAGATAAAAATGCTATTTCTGCCCGGGATTTCTGCAGCTGCCTCCAAGCATTTGCAGCCACTTTCTCGTTATTAAAGCTCGGCTATGAAGAACCGCGTTCCTTCGGCGGAGATTTGCCTTTAATTAGCCAAGGATAAAAGGACAGTGCAAGAGAACCCCTCTGCTAAGCGGAAAAGGCTCCTCTCTCAACCGCTGCGCCGTCGGCACTTCTGCGGAGGCAGGGAGCAGGTGCCTGGCAGAAGAGATTTGTTCTGCTTCCCTTGCCCGCCCCAAACCTTCACCTCTCTGGGTAAAAACTACATCCCTGGGGCTGATGCTGCCCTGTGCCCCCGGAGGTGGGAGGGAGGGAGGGAGGGAGGTCACAGGGAGGGGGCAGCGGGTGGGCAGTGCCAGGCTGGGCTGTGCGTGGATGTGAGGAGCAGGATGACCTTGGCATCTGCAGCTCCCCAAAGCCCTCGGGGAGGAGACTCTTGGCGGCTCTTGCCGGGAGCTGCTTGCGGCTGCATTAAAGAAGTGGCAAAACAAACTCGGAGCTCTCGCCAGCCCTGGGTTTGTCTGCCAAGCCGGGGGCTGCAGCCCCCATCCCCTTGGGTCCCTGGGAACTCTGCAAGGCATCCTTTAAACCAACAACCTCCCAAAGACTGGTCGTGGAATTCTGGGATGGATCAATGCCCACAGCTCCTGTGCCCACCCAGGGTGCTGAGCCAGCTTTGCCCAGCAACAGCAGCCCCAGAGAGCAGGAGAGGGCTAAACCTTCTGCTGAGCCTTTGGGAAAAACTTCCCAGATCCCCTGGGCCCAGGTTGTCCCACTGTTTTTTCAGATTAAAAAGCTGAGGCAGTCTCAGCATGGCTCGTCCCCAGCACAGGGAGGCCCAGGGCACTGTGATGCCCAAGCAGGACTTTGGCATTCTGAGGAAAGCACCAGGTGTCTTCTCCATGAAATTGGGGTAGCATTGAACAAGGGGCCTAAATACTGGGGGAGCTAAATATCTGGGTAGAGCTGGCTTTACTCCTTGGATCTGATTTGCTGGCCCTAAAGCTTTGTAGATGTGGAGACTCAGCAGACTCAATTCTGACTCTGCAAAAGCACAGGTTGGTGTTTTATACACCCAAATATTGCTCTTCTTTGCCTAAACCACCCTTCTCCCACCCTGGACACCGTGCTGGGGTGCAGATGAGAGAGCTGCTCCCAGGAATAGGTTTTTCAACACCCAGCACAAATGCAAAGGAGGGAGAAGAAGGAGCAAGGAGGAAGTGGGAAGGAGAAAGAGAGACCTGGCCTGATTTCCAGAGCTGCAGGATAAATGTTCATCTCGGAGCTGTGCAAGCTGCGAACCTTTGCCTAGAGGTTACCTAAAGATAGATTGTGGGGGCCTCACTTCACACGCCCACCCTTGCAAATGTTTTGTACCCAGCTGCCTGCTGAAGGCTCTTTGGAATCACCAGCTCTGCAGCAGTGATGGTTCAGCCCAGCACCAGCCCCCAGCCAAGCCCCACCAGCCCAGGAACCCACAGAGCACCACCAGGAGGGCAGCAGCATCCCTGCCTCTGGGATCATTTTCCTTCTCCCACTCTCAGCATCCTCCTTAATGGTCTCCTCCCAGCTCCGGCCCAGGAAGTGTTTCAGGATCCAAGTGGCCACTTTGCCAAATGGATTTGCTCACAGGCAGTCGGGAGGGCTAAAAATTCCTGCTGCTCCCTGGGGCACAGGCGATGGGCTGTAATGGGCTTTGAGCATCCTGAGCTTTCCAGGAGAAGCAGCAGAGGTAGTGCTTTCCTGGCACCTGAATCCTTTCCTTCCTGCATGGAAAGGAGCAGGATTCGGAGGGCTTCAGCCCCTCAGCAGGGAAAGGAGCTCCGCTGCCAGCACCACAGGGAGCATCACCAGGGAGTACCAGGGAGCTCACTCCGGAGCAGATCCACGAGAGGTTCCGTGGGCTTTTGGCTGCCAGAGAGGCGACACTCGGCAGGGAAGGTGATGGAAAGTAGGTCAGTGAGCACAGCAGAACCAGCCAGGCTGCGCTCAGCGGGGATCAGCCGCTCGCCACAGTCGGGATCACCAGCATGGAGACACCAATCCGGGGGGGACAGGACTGTCTGGGACTGGCGAGCTCTCCACCATGGATGGGTGACTCTCCCAGCCTCTCTGAACGGCGTAAAAGCCCAAGCAGCTCGGCTGGAGGAGGATGCACACCCCTGATGGCATCTCCCGCATCCTCGGAGCGCAGCTGGGCTGGTGCTGCACGCTGACAGCCTGGCAATTTAAAATAATTACCATGTCTGCCTCACAGCCTCCACTGCCATCGTCCTGAGAGCCCGTGCAGAGCAGCCTGAGCTGCAAACTCCTTGCACCACTTGGTGTTTGGATATTTATGAGCCTGCAAGCCAACAGGACGATGATAAGGGAAGGGTTTGGCATCTGCTGGAGGCTGATGTGGGCTTGGAAATGGGGCTGAGGAGCACAGAGTGGCCCAGTTTGGTCACTGCTTCCCCTCAGCTCCACAGCAAATGCTGTGACACTTCCCTCAGGGTGCACTGCTCATAAACACTTCTGTTAGTTTTTGTGCCTTTAATGGTTTTCTGTGTGGAAATGTTCATCATTGTCTCTCTGAACTCCTCCTCTGCCCCCAACAAGACCCATCCATGGGTTTACCACCTATTGATGCGTTTTCACTGTTGTAATATTGAGTTAATATTTGTAGTTTTCTCAGTCCAGCTTAGAAAACTGTGCTTCAGACAGGGAAACTGAGGCACAGAAAGGGACATGACATCCCCTGAGTCACACGGTGACACTTGAACCCAAGACTTGACTCTGAGCCCACACCAGGGGCTCCTCCCTGACGAGCAGGAGGAAATTTGGGGTGCCTGAGGAGGAGGTTTGGCACTAACCCTTGGGTTACCAGGTGGTGCCACCTCCCAGGACCAACCCATCCACGGGAGAAAGTCTTTTTGTTTTCCTTCTGATTCACCTCCATCCTCCGAGCACAGAGTGGGTTCTCCATGTGGGAAGGGAAGCCCAGAGCAGCCCCATTGCCTGTGAAAGCCACCAAGCAACCAGGCAAACCCCAAACCACAGGAACTGAGTGCCCCCAACACCCTCCCTGCCCTTTGCTGCCCCGAAACTCTCATGGGAGAGGAGAGGAAACAGCGAGAAAATACTGTCCTGGTTGTTCCCTGGGGATGGACAAAGCAACCATTCCTCTGCAAGCACAGCTGAAGCCACCCCAGGGATCCCCATTCCCTGCCAGAGGTCCTGCCAGGAGACATCTGCAGGGATACAAGGTTTGCAGCCCCACAGATGATGTGCTACCAGCTCCACCCCTGTCTATTTGCCTCTCCCTCTTCAAGGGGGGATCACGAGCTTTGAAAAACATCCACTGGGTGCCTGCAAGTTTTCCAAGAGCAGGTTGATCCCCCAGTGCCACCCGTTCCCTGTCACCTGTGTGGATGTGGTTGATATCCAATCTAGAGGAGTGGGGAACATGGGTTTGACCCAGGTTTCAGCTCCTTCCCCTCCTCTGGCTTTGCTGCTGGAGATTTTTTGGAGCAAATCCCACAGGAATGCTGAACACACCGTGGAATGTGTCCAACATCCATCACTGAAGCCATCAGCTCCTGCTCCCAGGGGCTTTTGGGACTCTGCCCCTGCAGAATGGCTGATGGTGGAGCACAGACTGATTTCCCCTGGTTCAGGCTGTTCCTTTCTCTCCTCACAGAGGGTTTAGTTGCGGAGAAAAACCCATCAAAACCATAATTACTTGTCTTTTTCCTCTCCCACCCTCCACAGAACCGATATCAAAATAACTCCTCAATAATATACATATTTATTTCCTCTTAATTAGTGCCGATATTTACAAAAAATTGTGATACTCTGTGAAGAATAAATTATATATACACTGATGATAAACCAGACAGCAAATGCTCATTTGGAGATGTATGTACACAGCTCTGTATACCTATATACAACAGGCAGCCTTATTGACTGGGGGGCCCCAAATCCCCTTCCCACCACCCCTGGCGGTCAATAAAGCAGGAATTTTCTATAAACACTGTGCAATTCGGATCCAGCTGGTGTCTAAAGTTGTGTCTAGCAAACGCATGGTTAAATGACTTGAAATTCCCACGAGTCCTCCTTTAACAGTTTATAGGCCTCTCTCCATTCCTGGTCCCATTTCTCCCGTAACCATGGAAACAAAAGGTTCAGCTCCAGCATCCTTAGGATGAGTCCTTCTTGGATTTCCTCTTCCTATTGATTTGCTCAAATTAGGCACCACATGCAGGGTTGATCCAATACCCATTTTTTTCCCCTTGTGCTTCGGGGATGACATTGGAGGACAAGAGCACGGTCTCAAGCAGTGAGGGAGCGAGTGCAAATGGATAATTACATCTTATAGGCAGCAGAAAAAAAATTAAAAATCATAATAATAATCGAAAAACCAAACCCCAGGAGACCAACCCCAAGCTCAGGACAGCCAGGCAGGGTTTGGGAGGGGATGTGGTGAGTCCATGTGGGTGGACATGATGTCCAGCAGCTCCTACAAGACAAACCATCCCCTCTCTGGAGGAAAAACATGGATAAGGGATTTATCTCTCATCATGCACAACTGGGCTGGGAGATCCTGGCCCCGGCTGTAAATCAGTGCTGTGCTCCCAGGGCTGCTTCAGCATCATTCTCCCCATGGGGGTTGGAGCACCCGTTTCTGAGCAGGGGGTGAATTTTGGCAGCCAAACACAGAAACATCATGGGGGCACCGAGGTCAGGGGTGCTGACAGGGCTGGGGGAGGGCAGAGCAGTGGTTAGTGCTTGGGGGGACCCTTGTCCCCCCTCAGGGCTCCTGGCTGGGGCAGCAGTTGGTCCCCAACAGGAGGGACCAAGGGATGTGACACATGGAGAAGGTCAGATGCTGCCAGGGGTGTGAGGAGGGAGCCACAGCCTTAATCTGAGAGCAAACCAAAATGGTTTGGGGCTGACTGCTTCATTCCTCAGCCCCCTTCACTCTGGCAGCACAGTGACAACTCATGGATAACCACCTTGGAGAGCTCCCATGGATAATCCCCCCCATGGATGCAGACCTTGGGATATAAGATCTCATGGTAAAGATCTTGAGATAAGGTTTCAAGGCCAGGCTGGACAGGGCTTGGAGCAGCCTGGCCTAGTGGAAGGTGTTCCTGCCATGGCAGGGGTGGAACAGGATGAGCTTTAAGGTCCCTCCAACCCAAACCTCTCCAGGATTCTGTGATAAACCTACCCTGGCTCCAGGATAGGCGCTGCCATGCTGGGACTGAAAGTCGCCATAGTTTATGAGACTTCAAATCCAACCATCACAAACCATAACCCCAAACCCCACCTGGTGCAGAAACATCACCCTGAAGGGTTTTTTGCATCACCAAACCCCTTCAACCTCTGCTTGGCTTTCCCTGCAGAGTCACAGGGATGGCTGTGGCTGCCCCAAGCTGGGATTTGGGGCTGGCAGCAGAGACACTGCAAAGGTGCTGTTTGCAGAGGGGCTCAAGGAGCTGAATGCCAGCAGTCCCTGGGATGCTCCTGCTCCCCAGGCGAGATCCAGATCTCCTTCCCTTGGACCATCCCCAAGAGTATTGCCAGCTCTGGAAAAGCTACAAGCCTTTGGCAGCAGTTTCAAGGGCTGACCCAGGAATTATCTGATAACAAAGCAAGGTCCTTCCTGAAATACCTCCTCCTCCTCTGTCTTTTTCTCTCCTTCTGTGTATTTATGCACAAATATGCCCATATTTATACACCCACGTGCCACACTCTCATAACGCCAATCCAGAGATCCTTTTCTCCTTATAGCTCAGTATTCAAATCTGTAGGACTTTGACACAGTCACTGCAGAGATTAATTTTCCCAATAAAACACAGAACTCCGGAGAGATCATTTTTTCCTAATCACTTGGTGGCATCCAGCTGGTACATGAGCCTCACCCCATTGCCCTCAGCAGATATTCTGGAAGATTTGAAAAGGCTGATGGGCTGCCTGCAGGCTTGGGCACGAGGTTGGGTGTTAGAAGACAGCCCGCTCTGTAATCACAGCTTTCCATCTCTCCAAAACCGTGGCACAGCGGCTGAAACTAAAATAGAGGCGCTGCCTCCTCCGGGTGCCAAGGCAGGAGCAACTCCACAGACCAGAGAGCTCCAGCCTTCCATTCCAGCCCTGGGGAGAGGGAAATGGCTCCTCAAGGGCAGGGAAGGAACCAGAGCACCGAAGAGGCCTGATGGAATCTAGCATTGTGGGACCTTCCCCTTCCCCAGTCCCTAATTTAGCATCCCCAGTCTGAGCCACTTTGCAGCTCGTTTTTGCACCTTTCAGAGTCAGGAGGAGATTGGGATGCTCAGCATCTCCACAGAAACAGGCCCAGAGTCTCTCAAACCAAATTCCTTAAGAAAAAAAAAAGGAAAAAAATATCACAGTCTCCTCCTGAAAAACTGGTTCAAGATCACATCAGTGAGTCAGAAGCAAAGCTAGAAATAGCACTAGAGCTCCGACCTGCAGGCACAAATCCCATTAAAAGCTATAGGGGAACCATTTCTCTGGGCGAGGCTGAAGTCTGGACCCTTCTGCTCCGTGTGGGCTGATGGATCCCTCCCAGTCCAAATTGCTCCCAGGCATGGATTCCTCCCAGCCATGGTTCCCTCCGAGGCACAGACCTTGCTGACCCTTCCCAAACACCAATCTGAGTGTTCTCCCTGCTCCCCAAACAAGGGCAGCCCAGAGCTGCTCTCCCACCAGGGCTGGTTTTCCCAGGAACAGCTGCCAGGGTCAGTGCCAGAGGTGTTGGATGTGTCCTGAGGAAGGGCCTGGCAGTGCTGGCCCTGCCATGGGGACAGTCATCACCTCACAGCAGTGACCACAGGAGTGTGGCCTCCTGCTCCTTGTCCCCATTCACCCCTGCCATGTGACTGTGGAGCTCCTCAAGGCAGCCAGAATCCTCCAGCTCAGAGAGAGAGTTTGGATGTTTGCATCCAGCTCATGGATCTGCTCTCCCCTCCTGCCCGGCCTTGGGAATCCCACAGGAGCACTGTGCCCCAAACCCCACATCCCCAAAGGGAAACCTCACCTTCCTCCTCACCAAACCACAACAACACCCAACACACACCCAACGCTTTAGCCAAACCACCCCAAGCCCACGGGTGTTAGAAACCAGACACTTCCGAAATCTCACCGAGGAAATCATCCTCCAAAACACCTGCAGCAAGAACACCAGCGAAACACCTCAGCCCTGAGCAGGAGTTGGGTGCTGAGGGCACCCAGAGGAAGGCAAGCAGCACCCCAGCTCACCAGGCAGCTCCCCCGTGCCAGCTCCTGTCCCCAAGGAGCCACCCCGAGCCAGATCCATGGAAGTTGGCTGACTGCTCTGGGAATTGTGCCCATGACAGCGACTCTGGCCAGCCCTGTGCCATCCAACAGGATGAGCTTCACAAGTGGAGATTTATTGCTTTTGGTTGTGGTGGCTTTTGTGTGCATGGAGGGGCTCTGGGAGCTCCCAGTCCCCAGCTGCTGCAGCAGAGTGGGAGTAGAGGGCTCCCAAATTAATGAGATCCAATTAAAGACAGGCTGGGGATCCGAGCAGCCCTGAACCCCAGCACAGCAGTGCTGCTCATCCTCTGCCCCACCAGAAGACTGTCACACACAAACCATGGACATTTGGAATTAATTATAGCCTCAATCAGTCAATCAATCAATCAAATAAATCTGAGGATTGATTGCAGCTGGCTGAGTGGAGCCTAGATGGATCAGGCCCTGGAGCAGCATTTGGAGCCATTGCTGTAGATACTTTAGCACCTGTTTATTGCCAGGAGCAGGGTTTCCTCTCTGAGAAAGGAAGGGTCAGGCTGACCCCTCCCCAAGCTCCTTGTGCCCACCCATGAACGGTTCAGGGCTGATCATGCCCCAGTTCAGCCCAAATTCACCCCAAATGAACCCACAGCCCAGGGAGGCTTTGCTCCACCATGACCTTGGCAGAGATGTTCATCCCTCTCCCCTGGCCTGGCAGAGGAACAGGGCAGCTGTCCCTGAGGATCCTCAGAAATGGGGAAAACACCAGGAAATCCACATGGGCATGGGGGAAGCAGGTGAGATTCCCCATGGATCAACAGCTCCCACCATCCCCAAACAATGGGGATGAAGAAGAAGCAGAGAGAACCTCAGGCTCTCTGCACTTCAACCTGCCACTCTTAAAAACCCTGGAAGAAGGCAAAGCAAAGGCTCAGAAGCCCCAGCTCAGATCCAGCCCACCTCAGCACGTGCCCCCTCCATCAAAAAGGATTAAACCCCCAGCCCTGAGGCTCTGCATGGCTGAAAAGGAGCTTTCAAGCCCAAAACGCACCTTGCCCTGATGATCCCAGGGCTCCAGGGCCAGGTCACCCTGCTCCAGCCCATGTCCCACCACCCCAGCACCCCTGAGCCGGGGAGTCCTCGATGCCCCAGGCGCTGTGTTTGCTGAGGATTCGGCCCTGTAGTCGCTCTCTAAATATCTATACACACACACACTCGGGAGTTCTACGGGAACGGCTGGAAACTGCTGAACAAACAAGTCAGGAGAGCCGGAACCTGCTCCTCCACCTGCTCCTCGTGCCCTCGCTGATCCGCCGTGGTTTCTGCTCCTGACAGCAGGATTAATGACTAATTACTCGCCCCATAATGAGCGCAGGTGTTTAACTTCCAGCTCACCTTCCCTGGCTTGCATTCCTCGGCTCTTGTGTCTGGATGCTCGGACACTCAGGCTTTGCCTCGTTATCTCTCAGGCTCTGCCTCGTTATCTATCCAACTGTTGTCAGCACACGCCTTCCCCATCCGGTTTTTAACTAGAATGGAGGTTTTTTTAACTCCCATGAATCTCCTTCGAGCCACCGGAGAATCTATAAACACTATAAACATGAATACTGTATAGTCTACTAAGAAAATATATATTTGTGTGTGTATTAAATATTCAGATTCATGCAACAAATATCCATGCAGCTGTACTGTATTACTGGTTAAATTTCACTGCAGTATAAATATATTATAGGCCACAGCATAGTTGCTCCAGTTTTATATATAGATATAAAAAAAGATGCTTTTTCCAACTCATTTTCAATGTGTCAGTGGAGGTGTCTTTGGTGATCCTGGAAATATCGATGATGGAAGTGTCATCTAAATAAATAAATAAATTCCAAGCTCTTGATTTATTTACTCGTCCCTCCCGATGCCTCGCTTAGGAAATTTAAGACTTAATAAATAATGTGCCGTCACACTAATTATCCCTCCCCTGGGCCTCACACTGGCACACTGCAGTGGCTGAAACTATTGCAGCATGCAGCATTTTCAGTTATGAAACACGAGCCGGGCGACGCTCGCGCTCGGCTTTCCCGGGGCAGCAACCCGAGCCCTCCAGCAATCCAACCCCACGCCTGCAGAAACCCTTCAGGAAGTTCTGCCTGACCTTTCCCAGCTGTTCCCCCTGCCAGGAAGCTGGCTGTCACCCGGGACAGGGACTGGGATCCGCGGCACCCCGGGGTGGCCCCGAGCTGCCCCTCGCATCCCCATCCCGATTTTCTGAGCGCCCATCCCCTCAGTACCTTTGGAAACCCACAAGCCTGGGATGGGAGAAGGGCAACGAAATGGTTTGGGTTTGTTGGGGTTTTTTTTCGCACGGACGCTTATTCAGTGTGGAAATCAAAGGTTAAAAGTCACTTACACAGCTATTGCTTCCCATGCAGAACCAAATATACACCGTAGAAAATACTGTATTAACTACAATGCAGAGCAGCACTCAATATCTGCAATTGTTCCACTTCAGCTTTAAATACGGGACTAGATTTTAGCGACTAGACATCGGTTAGCATTTTGGTGATATTCACATAGTTTGTGTTAGCTAGGGTGCAATTGGCTGTCTTCAAGTTCTCCTCCCTAAAATCCTCATTGCTATTGTTTACACCTTCCTGAATCTCCATATAATCAGACTTACTAATAGTAGAGGCACTTCTGCTTTTCTTTAGGTCAGGGGAAGAGGGGATCTTTGGGCAGCTGGTTACTTGCAAATATTGAGCCTGCTCCTCTCCCTCGGTCTCCCGGTGGTAGAAGTAATTGAAGTTAGACACTATGACGGGCACTGGTAAGGCAATCGTTAATACGCCAGCGATGGCACACAAGGAACCCACTATTTTCCCCCCGATGGTCGTGGGGACCATGTCTCCGTAGCCAACAGTCGTCATGGAAACCACAGCCCACCAGAAGGCATCGGGGATGCTCGGGAACTGGGACTCGCTCTCGTCGGCCTCGGCGAAGTAGACGGCGCTGGAGAAGAGGATGACGCCGATGAAGAGGAAGAATATCAAGAGGCCCAGCTCCCGCATGCTGGCCTTGAGAGTTTGTCCCAGGATCTGCAGCCCCTTGGAGTGCCGGGAGAGCTTGAAGATCCTGAAGACCCGCACCAAGCGGATGACTCGGAGGATGGCCAAGGACATGGCTTGCTGGCCCTGCTGGCCATCCTCTGGCTTCTCGGCCAGCTCTGTCCCCAAGGTGATGAAATAGGGGATGATGGCTACGATGTCTATAATGTTCATGATGTTGGTAAAAAAACCAGCCTTGCTGGGGCAGGCGAAAAACCTCACCAAGAACTCGAAGGAGAACCAGATGATGCAAAGTGTCTCCACGATGAAGAAGGGGTCTGTGAAAGAGGTGGACTGCTGGTAGCCCATGCTGCTGTTGGAGTAGGTGGGATGGCTCAGCCCGCTGCCGTGCATGTCTTCGTTCTCATCCCGAAAAATGGGCAACGTTTCCAGGCAAAAGCTGACGATGGAGATTAAAATCACCATGACGGAGACAATAGCTATAATCCTGGCAGGGCCTGAGCTCTCGGGGTACTCAAAGAGCAACCACACTTGTCTCTGAAACTCGTTCTCAGGCAGCGGCCTCTCCTCTTCTTTGATGTAGCCTTCATCCTCCCGAAACATCTCCATGGCTTCTTCCCCCAGCTCGTAGAAGCGGATTTCTTCGGAGAAGATGTCCAAGGGCACGTTAACCGGCCGCCTCAACCTCCCCCCGGACTGGTAATAGTACAAAATCGCGTCGAAGCTGGGTCTGTTCCGGTCGAAGAAATACTCGTTCCGGAGAGGGTCGAAATACCTCATCCTCTTTTTAGGATCCCCTAGTAAGGTCTCTGGGAACTGGGCGAGCGTCTTGAGCTGTGTCTCGAAGCGCAGCCCCGAGATGTTAATGACAACCCTCTCGCAGCACTCATGGTCGGTCTCGGGGTTGTACGTGTCCTGCGGGTGACCGGGAAGAGCTGCAGCTTCATCTGCAGGATCTCCAGTGGCAACTGTCATTATTGGGCTTTAAAAGAAATCCTTATGCTAAACTCTTCCCGGTGGTGGGATCGGGTTCAGGGCAGGGCTACTATCCTGCAGAAGGACAGGTACGTAGGTTTGGAAGAGTCTCATGAAAAGGCGAAGGGATGAGGTAAAAAAAAAGAGGAAAAAAAACCAACCAAACGAAACAAAATAAAAAAGAAGAAGAAAGGAAATCGCCCCTGCTGAGAAAGAGAGAGATGGAATAAAGTTGGGGGGAGGAGAGCAGATCCCTTCTCTAGCACGTCTATCCCCTTCCTGGAGGGGTTAATTTGCCTTCCTCGGGACAGAGTTCAACAACTCCCATCTAAACCCGTTAGGTGGAACAGAGAAAACACCTGAGGAACCGTCACCTGTTCAAAACCAGCGCGGAAAAAACTGGCATTGGCAAACCAGGGCTTATTTTTTGGCTAAAAATAAAAATTCCAGTTAAAAAAAATTAAGAGGGGGAAGGGAAGAAAAAGAAAGGAAGAAAAATAACCCCATCCAGCCCTGAAGTGGCGACAGGACCCTGCAGGGTGCCGGGCTCAGCTCATTTCCAGGCATGCAGCTAAGGGTTAATTAACATTTAACCGTGCGATCTCAGGCAATCTACCCTCCAGGAAAGCTCCAACTCCGCTTTTAAGTTTAACACCTTCCCAATCCTCTCTCCCTGGTGTCATGCTGCCCTCCCTGCCTGCAGCCAAGCTCTGCGGCTGCCGGAATGTGGAGCCGGAGATTCCAGCTGCCCCGCGGACCACCGCAGTCCCCCTCCTCGACCGCTGGTGTCCCGGCTCCTGTCATCCTCTGCAAACCACCATGGCACACAGAAAACAAATCACATTACCTGGAGAAGCCAAATCTTAGTGTCTCTTAGTAACACCGATTATCTGACCCTGGGGAAATCCTAGAGAGAAATACAGGCTTCCAAGATCCCCATAATTTCCTCTCTCTTCAAAGTTAAAAATAATGGTGAGTCATCGTAGAAAAAGGAGAAGGGACATAAGAGGGGTTAGATTCCCAGATGGTGGAAGTCAGGTCTTGTAATGGTTTGGACTGGAGAGAGAGAGAAAGAGAGACAGAGAGACAGAGAGACAGAGTCTTCCCGGGAGCTGTTGCAGATCTGCACTTCAGGGCAGATGAGCGTCTGTCTGATGCCTTCGGTACGACGGTGAAAAGCTGCTAAGCTCAGCAAAACCCGATGTCCCCAGTGTCCTCGGGAGGTGTGGCATCGCCTGGAAAAAACACCGAGAAGGTAGCAAGCTGTGGCGGCTGGCGAGGAGCATCCGCAGAGCCGCGGCTCCTCCGGGCAGCCCCTTCTCCCGGCCGCTAGCCGTGCCCGCCGCCCGCCCAACCTGCACTGCAACGCGAGCGAGAGCAGGGCGAGAGCGCCAGCGCCGAGGCGGAAAAAACCAGAGCCCCGTGTCCCTGCGCTCTGCTCAGCCCAGCGGGGCCGCCTGCCCGCCGAGCCCGTGCCAGGCGGAGGAGCGGGGGGGGAACGACGCAGCCCCCCCGGCGGCCGGGGCTCCGCAAAGCCACCGAGCCGGTGTCACCCACCGGGCACGGCACCCGCAGCCATCGCGCCGCGCCGATCCGGGACGCTCCGGCTTCATGCACCGAGCCGAACCCCCCGTGAGCCGGTCCCTGGCTGTCCCCCCGCCGAGGCCACCAGCCCCCCGCCGATGGCTCCCAGGAGCCGCGAGCACTGCGGGCCGCGGGAGCCACGCGACCTGCAGCCACCCTGCCCATCCTCCCGAGAGCCAACCCCCCGGCCGACCCACCCCCGTGGGAATTGGAGTCCGCTGGGTGAAATTTCTCGTGGGGATGTCGAGGCTCATGTCCCCGGTGGGCGCAGAGTCCTCAGCATCCCCGAGCGCTGCTCGGATCATCCTGCATTGCCTCGCACCACGGAGATGCTCAGCCCAGAGAGGGCCAACCAACCTCTCATTTTTGCTGCTTTTTCTCTTTTTTTTTTTTTTTTTTTTTTAACCCTCCCAAATGAAATAAAAACCCCTCTAACCTCCCTTCTTCAGCTCCAACTCGACTTGTCTACTTTGAGCCAGGATTACAGAACCGGGCAGGGGAGGCAGGTGGAAAATAACCCCGCGGTCCCAATCTCCTCGGCAAAGATTTCAGCCGTCTCCAGGCCATTTATGCCTGTTGGTTCCTCTCTTCATCCCCCGAGGTGCAGATATTGCCGCAGATCCCTCTTTTCTTGGAAATTTCCCTTTTCCGTGCAACCCTCCTCTCCCTTCTCCTTATGCACTAGAAAAAATAGTACAACCCTGACGAGGCTTGCAGCATTCACCCGCTTCGCTTAACCCTTTTCTGCCAGGCCCAGAGCAGAGGAGGTCGCATTTGTCCCAGTTTTTCTCCTTTCCCTGCATTTTCTCCCCACCACTCGCTCCCCAGCGACTCGCCGAGGAGTTCAGCTGCATTTGACCTTCCCTGGCTCCTCCGAGCATCACGCCAGAGCACCACAAACACCATCTTTCTGCCGCTGCAGGAAAGATCTGGCAGCCACAAACCCCCCATCTCACCAAAAATCAACCAACCTTCAATGTTTTATTTATTTTTTTCCGTAAACACGCCGTTTTCCTCCTGCCCATAAACTCTCTCCTCCCCTTTCTCCCTTCCCAAAACACCCCAGCTTTGTTTAACAGCACAGAAATGTACTTTGTTTTTTATTTAACATGTTGATTTTTATTTGGCATGGGCTCTGGGCTCCTTCCTCCGACTCCAAATCCAAGCGCTGCTGCTCGGCGCTCAGCACAGAGGGTTACGGCATCATCTCAGTTGACATCACCCATCCCAGCACCCAGTTTCTCCTACTTTCTCCCCATCGCCCCTTTCCCCGGCAAACAACACCCACCCCGCCTCGAGCATCTTCAGGGTTAACTCATGCAAATTTGGGGGTTGAAGGGGGAGATGGAGGAGGTGAAGATTCGCCCGGAGCCCCTCAGCGCTCTCCCCGCCCGCACCGAGCACTGCAGGCGGGAGTCACACGGTTTGGGGTCGTGTTTGCGACTGAAGCGCGACTCCCTCGCTTTGCACCGCGCCTGGCCAGGCTGTGCTCGAGCAGGGGAGCAGCGGGAAGAGGGGGAAGGATGCGGGGATGGGGTGGGGGGGAGAGAAAAAGGCACCAACTTACACTTGGCTCTGCAGTCAGGCATGCGGAGAATGCACAAGCAGCTGCTCTGCTCCCGCCGCTGCCGGCACCTCTCTCCTACAGCCCCCCAAATTCCTACCCCGGAGTCAACCTCCCAAGGCAGCTCGGCTTCTTCATGAATATTCATAAGATTAATATGAGCGTCTTCCCCCCCCACCACCCCACCTCCCCCCGCACCCCTCCTCCCAAGCAGGAGACCTAGATTTCAACCACTGGGAAATAATCATATCCCTGGATACATGATGCTGCTCTGCCATGCGGCTCCCATCCATCCCATATTCTTGGAGATAGCCTGGATCTGCTGGGGGAAATCTGGGGGATGGAGAGCCACCAGCTCCCTGCAGCTCTGGGGAAGGGGATGGGGCAGGGTTGGACTTTGCCTTTGGCTAGGGTGAGGGTGTGAAAAGCAACAATTTTGTATCGCTTTGCATTTATTGAGGTCCCTACATGAGGAGGCTTCTCCCACCCCAAAAGAAGGAGATGGCCAAGATCCTATGAACATATAAAATCTATGGATCAACCTGCCTTCAGGCACGAGGTTTGGACCACTCTGCCATCCCCCCTGGGCCCCACAAGGAGCACCAAGGAAGCAACAAGTCCCACGAGGCTCCTGGCACCCTAAACACAAAGTGCTGGAGGAGGCAATGGGAAATATTTCTGTTCCCATATATAGCAGTCAAATTTGTATGGAGTTACCAGTGCCAATAGTGATCCCTCCAGGGACAGCCTGAGGTGGGATGGAGGGCCTGGACCACCCTGGACACCTGAGAAAACCAGTGCTCAATGTAGTGCCACCATTCGGGGGAATGTGGGGACATGGTAGGGATAAATTACATTATTTCAGCTCCCCGAGGTGCCCAGAGCAGTGGGTGGCACTGCCAGAGAGTGAGTGCAGCACTGCACAGTGTGATCTCTCACTGCTCCTCATGACACCCCTCTTCACCTTGAAACAAAAACTGTATTTTCCCAAGCCCCAGCCAGATCCCAATATTGAAAATTAAAGTTTAACCGTATAGGAAAACTGGGAATCCTTCATGACCACCCCTTGCACTATGGGTTTCCTTCCTGCACACATCCAGCTGGGCAGGAGGCTACTCTGGGGGAGGGTTTTTAATGCCATCCTCACCATTTTAGCCTTGTCTGGAGGCAAATCTGCCGTGGCAGTGGGGGTTGAATCCAGAAAATAATTCACCCGAGGCTGATCCTTATGCAATATGTAGAAACTGAGGCTGGGCAGGGAGCAATTCAAGTGCAGCTGAATTCCCAACGTGCTCCTCCTGCTGCCGCCTTGCGAAGGCTCTGCAAAACCAGGGGGATTCGCCAGCCAAACAGCACCAGCTCCCTACAAAGAGCCCAACTCCCATCTCCAGCAAATCAGGGGAATTTCTCTGAATTGAGTGACGCTCTCTCCCGATTTACTACCCTAATTGTGAGCTATTATTATCGTCTGTGTGTCTGCGCTCGCCTCCCTCAGCCGCGCTGACAGCTCCAGACGGATCCCAGCCTCTCGGAGAACCAGACGAGCTCAGCTCTGCACCCACTTGGCTGTTTCACAAGGATTTAACAAGACGACGCCTTTGCTCGATATTATTATTAAATAATAATTCCCTCTTGAATTATTTCTCCTGTCTCAATGGGTTTTGTAGACACCCAAACCGGAATTCTTACCCCATCTGCGTGCTGGGAAAAGCTCTTGGTTGGGGGAATGTTCCAGGAACCAGGTGATCCTGTGCCCAGGGTGATCCCTTCTTATTGCCAGGGAAGCTCCCAAGGGCTGTTCAGACCCTCTGTTGGTGGGTTTCCAGACAGCCATACGAGTAACAAAAACTGTGCTTTTCCCCCTGTGTCCTGCTGGCAGTGGGTCTGGGAGATGCTCTGTGAAGCAGTGCTGTGGGGGATGGATGGATGGATGGATGGATGGATGGATGGATGGATGGATGGATGCCACAGGACAGGGTTGTCCCCAGGCCTGACCTCATCCAGAACAGCTGAATTTCATTGGAAAGCCCAACCCACAGCCAGCCCCACTGCTCAGGACACCCAGGGTGGACAGCAAGGCAGGGAAGGGGTGGGAGAAGCTTTCCAAGGAGGACAGAGTCCACCATGTCCTGCACAGCCTCAGACAGTGGCAGCTCTGTGTGTCCCTCCTGGTGACACCATCCCACCTCCTGCAGAACCACAGGGACACAGAGAGCACAAACCAACAGCCATTCTGGGAAGAAGATCCAAGCTGGCCCAAGGACTGCCCAGCAGAGGGGTTGGGCAGGGCAGAGCACTGAGCCCCACCTCCATCTGAGTTTTCCAGCAGAAAGGGATGACATAACTGGGCCTTGTGTCATTTTAGGAGCTGTGAAAGCTGTGAGCGACTTCCCGGGACTGTGATTCACCCTGCAGGGAAAGCATCCGACCTCCCACCCGCTGCTGACGTCAGAGGATGGAGCTCCTGGACCCTCAGCACCTCCTCGTGTGGGGTGGCAAGAGGAGGGGATGCCAGGAGGTGTCTGAAAAGGAGCAGAGCCTGGCAACATGGTGACACAGAGCAGGCTTTGCTTGTCCACGGCAGGTGCTGCTGGTGAATCCCAAAATGTTGTGGCGAGATAGGTCAGAGAGACTTCCCTGAGCCAGGGAGATGGGAGAAGGATCTTTGCCTGCAGGGATGTGGGAAAGGAGGGGCAGAGCAAAAGGAGAAGCTGGGCGAACCTCCTGGATCCCAGGGGGATCTTCTAGATCCTGAGAGGAACTCTAAACCTTGGTTTCTGAAGAGATCTCTTGGTTTCTGAGTGATCCTCCTGGATCCTCTGTGGTTCTCCTGATCCCTGGGAAGGCAAAACTGCTGAAAGAAAAACAGCAAAAATCACCTCTGTGCAAAGTTCACATTAAACACCTTCTCCCTCTGTAATTCCCCAAGGTGTTTTTCATACTAAAATACCCAATTATTTTGAAAAGCAGCTCCTTTGGGTTGAAGTCTGAATTCTCGTTTGGTCAGGATGGCTGAGTGGCCACTTTGCCTCCAAAGATGCTCCACTAGCCTGGAGAGGAGCTGGGCCCTGCTCACTGAAATAAAATCTTGTAGCTCAACCAAAACAGGGAAATAGAGCCAAAAGCTGAAACCTTCTGGTTGTTGAGACTAGGGAAGATAAGGCAAAGAGGAGATGGGAGAAACCTGCAGGGGAGATGACTCTGCTGGAAATGGCCAGAACCTCGGCTGGAGATGCTCACTGCCCACAGACAGATTCCCTGTGCCTGGGGGGAGCTGTGGGTGACCTCGGGGTCCCTCTGCACTGCCCTGGTGGGACACAAGTCCTTCCAGGACTGGCTCCCCGTGCAGGCGATGGCCAGGCTGGAAACTTCTCCCTCGTGGCACAGATGGGATGAGCAGCCCTGCAGACACTGTTTTTAGAGCCCGTGGGGCTCAGCCTGGTGCTGCTGGGTGGAGGCCAAGAGCTGCTGCAGGTCAGGTCTGAGCTGCAGAGTGGGGTGAGATGTTCCCATCACCCAGACTGCCAGCCCTCCCCAGCAGCTGCAGGACTGCAAACAAGCCGGGAGGAAAAGTGGTTTGAGAGGATGATTTCCCTCTTCTCTTCCTCCCACGCAGAGCTGCTGCAGGGAGGAGAAGCTGAGAGCTCAGGCTGGGAGTGCTTTCCCCACAGCCTGGCCATGGTGGCACTGAGGGCATGGTGGCACAAGATGGCCCTGAGTGGGATGGCCACAGAGCTGGCCCAAATCCTGGGCTGGTCCAGGACATGCCAGCCCCGTGGCTGTGCCACTTGGGGATCTGTGCCAATCATGGAATCCCAGAATGGTTTGGGCTGGGAGGGAGTTAAAATTCATCCAGCGCCACCCCCTGTCACAGGCAGGGACACATTCCACTATCCCAGGTTGCTCCAAGCCCTGTCCAGCCTGGCCTTGGACACTTCCAGGGATCCAGGGGCAGCCACAGCTTCTCTGGACACCCTGTGCCAGGGCCTGCCCACCCTCACAGGGAGGAATTCCTTCCCTGTATCAAATCTAAATCGACCCCTTTTAGTTAAAATCCTGGGTCATGCCAAACCTAGGCTGTGCCAGATTGTGAGCTGTGCCAAACCATGAGCTGTGCCAAACCATGAGCTGTGCCAAACCACGAGCTGTGCCAAACTGGGAGCCACACCCAGCCAAACTGTGGATGGTGCCAGTTTGGGAGCTGTGCCAAATTCCAGACCAGGCCAGCCCAGTCCACCTGACCCCCAAATCTCTCCAGAAGCCCCCAGCTGCCCTCACCCTGCAGCCAAGCCCAGCAGAGTTCCCTTCCCTGCAGCCTCCCCTGGGAACGCCCGTGCCATGGTGGAAAATTCCTGGAAGAAAAACTCCAAGATTTTATGGACATTTTCAAAGCATTTGGAGGACACTCATTATTTTTTGCCCCTGCTGAGCTGCTGGGGGCACCTGGAGATGTCCCATGCTGGTGACACTGAGCTGGGAATATGTCCCCAGCAGCTCTGGGTCACTGCTCTCTCTGGTGCCTGGGCAGGTGACAGATCCAGGCTGCAGGTGGCACAGGGAGAATGCAAGGTGACAGAGCCAAGGCTGTGTGGGCAGGCAGTGCCAGGGCCACATCTGCTCCCACAGGACCCAAAGCCCAGAGCGCCTGCCCAGGATCCATGGAATGCCACTGGGATCCGTGGGGATGTCACTGACAGGCAACATCCCCTTCCCTGTCATTCCTCGGCTGTATTTACTATTTCTCCATCTCCCACCCCCTCTTTTGGGAAGAGACAGACTTCCCCGTTTCCATGGAAACACTCCCCCTCTCCCCTCATTCCTTCAAAGAGGTTTTCATCCCTTTCTTTCAAAAATAGCTATTTTTAGCCACGGCTTCCCCTTCTCCCCCTCCCCACACTCTGCTTGCAGCTCACGTTTTCCCAGACAAGCAGCTCCCACCAGGCACCCCTGAGAGTTATGGATTCACCTCACAGGTGATTTGTCCAGGGCAGGAGCAGCTCAGGTCCATGAGCTGAGGAGCAGGAGCAGCTCAGGATTTGTCCAGGATTTGTCCAGGGCAGGAGCAGCTCAGATCCATGGTCCAGACCCTGAGGGTTCCCTTGATTTGTGCTCAAACCCCCTGGAGCTGTGGGATTTGGGGGATGAAGGAAGTGTTTGTGTTTGCAGGAAGGTCCTGGGAGCATTCAAAATCCCTTAACTCATTCCAAAGAATTCTGGAATGCCTGTCCCTGTGATCCCACAGCCCTGGGGAGCCAGAGGAACATTTCCTTTCCTGCCATCAGGATAAACCAAGAGGTGACTCCAACAGCTGGCAGAGCAGGAGGTAAAACCTCTTCCACCCTTCCCAAATCCCGACAGGGCAGAAACACCACCCAGATCCTCGGGGTCAGGGCTGCCTGTGGACCAGCAGGGTGAAGTGAAGGGCTGGAAGTGCAGCAGTGGGAGAACAACATCAAGAATCCATCAACAAATCGAATAATAACAAATGGCCTGGACGAGGTGCTGCTAAGTAAAGGAGGATTTCACAGGGGAAATTATAAACTTAGCATTCCCATGGATAAATGTGAGAGCAGAGGGATGGACAGCACCCCTTGTAGAAGGGTGCCAGGCCTGGCTGGAATAAAAAGGAAGATGTTTTGGATCACCATCCACTCAAAAGGCAGGAAATGAAGTATCCAAGACCAGGGCTCCTTAGCAAGGCATGGCTTGAGGAGCAGGGAAATGTGAAATCCCTGTAGAGCTGGGAGAGCCTCTCCACAGCATCCTGGCAAAGTCACGGCTGGCAGAGCCCAATGCCCTGGCTTGGAAAGAGGGACAGGACACAGGTCATTAAAATCCTGCACCGTGCTGAGGGATGAGCAGGGAGTGATGGATCGATATTTCTTCATGATGCAGGGAGGAAATGGCGCCCAGGGAAATTCCCCAGCAGGAAATTTGGAGGCAGCAAGGGGAGGATTTACGGCACAGCTCTGTCGCTGTGCAGGGAGGCACTGCTGGAGCTGAAACAGCCACCATCCCGGGGGATTCCCACCCTTGGACAGAGCAAAGCAGGAGCCAAAAGGCAGCAGGAACCACCCCGTGCACAGCCAGGTCCCTCCAGAGCCTTATTGGAGCTGAATTTCTCTGTGACAAACCCAGCAGCTCCAGGGGGCTCTGAGCAGCCAGCGCTGGGGGAATTCACCCTGTCCTTTGTCACCTCTGGGGATGGAGCAGCAACACCCACTCTGCAGTCACACTGTGTCCCCACAGCCAAGCCATCCGGGATAACAGGCTGTGCTCCTGGCTCAGTCACACTGCAATAAAACCCCTGGGATTTGTTTTAGCCTGGCAGCTCTGGCCTCGGGACACAGCACAGCTCCAGGCATTTCATCATGGAACCACAGAGCCATGGAATCCTGGAATGGTTAGGGTGGGAAGGAACCTTAAAGCTCCTCTTGTTTCACCCTCTGCCATGGGCAGGGGCACTTCCCACTAGCTCAGGTTTCTCTAACCTGGCCTTGGACACCTCCAGGGATGGGGCAGCCACAGCTTGTCTGGGGAGCAGAAAAAAAACAACTTTAACATTTCTAAGGCAACCAAAAACCTAAACCAAAACTTTGACACTCTTTGGCCACATTCACTTCTGGGTGAAGCTCACAGATGTGGTTTGAAGCCAAGAATGAGGTTTTTTTAATGAGATCCAGAGGTCATTTTGCAGGATTTCCATCTGGGGTGGGAGCAGCTCCTCCATCTCCATTCGTGTGCCAAAGCTCCATCAGTGCCACCCCTTCCTGTGCCACATCATCACATTTTTTAGGGTTTGCCTGGATCTCCCTCAGTGCAGGGATGCTGGAAACTGATTTTACCCCAGGATTTTATTCCTCTAGCAGGGTAAATTTGACTCCTGTGAATGGCATTAAATTTCAGATTATTTCATCCTGAAAATGAATTTTTCATGAAAATTTCACGAAATTTCAGATTATTTCATCCTAAAAATGAATTTTTCATTAAAATTTCATGAAAATTTCAGGTTATTTCATCCCAAAAAATGTGTTCCCATTAGAGGACACACCTCAAACCTCACACCACCCTTTCCACACCAACATCTCCCCTTCACCCACTCCAGTGTCAAACACCACACGCTGTGGTTCAGCTGTTTTATTGAACTTCGCGTATGAAAGAACAGTTTCCAGTTCTAATGAGAAAAAAAAATGAACATTAAAAAAATAAATTCAACATCAGGTAAAAAAATCACGCAACCAAAAAATAAAATAAAATCACTTTTTTCACCGGGAACTGAACACCACGGTAGAGTCACCAGGACGAGGGGATGCAGCAGCTGGTTTTAGCATCAGACTGCTATCCAAAAAAAACAAATTTTAAACAGTTGCAACACAGCTCACTGGCAAAACCAGAGTTGAAAATGAACTCAGAGTAACAAGACTGCGTTTGACATCTCCAGTCCAAAACCTCATCGTTCCTGTGTCACCTGATCAGTCAGGATTTGGAGATGAATTCACATTTCCAGTTGGATACACGGAATTTCCCAATATTTCACTATACACCCAGTGCATGTGAGGTGAGACAGACATGGAAACATTTCTGCATTACCCACCTGCACGTGTGAAGGAAGGAAAGCAAAGTCAAAATGATATCCAGCCTTCTCCATCCTGGGAAGGTTCCATGAAAACCAGTTGCATAGTAGAGGATGGGAAATTAAGAAACGTGAGCTGCTCCTGTGCTGGAGGTCAATGCAAGGTCTCCTTTTTGCCACGTTTTGGGGTCTCAGGTGATGAATTTAGAGCCTGTTCTCCTTGAAAGGTGCCAAATTCAGCCACTCACCCTGACCTCCAGCAGCCAGGGGGATTTCCCTGCAGGACCTGAGGAACTGGGATAACCAAGTCTAATTCCAAAGGCAGCACAAGGGACATGGCAGCCAACACAGTTTTGCATTAAAACTCCACTATTTCAGGCACTTTCTGACTACATTTCCCCTTAATACCTTTTGATTCACAGTTCCAGCTCTACCCATGACTTGTGTGTTGCCAGGCAAATTGTCCTGCTCTGAAATCTTCCTCTGGAACAGGAATGATGCATTTCAAACCCAGCAGCACTGCCTGGCCTTGCTGAGGTCAGAGATTGTTATGGACAGCACCAGCCAGAACCATCTCAGACCATCCCCTTGAAAGGTGCACTGATGACATCATCTTGCAGAAAGCAGGAAAAATTGAGAAAAGAAACATAGTTTACCTGGCTGGTGGAAAATCTGGGGATTAGAATGTATAATTTAATTCACTTGTTACTTGGCTTTAATCTCAGGTTGAGGGAGAAACATCTACCAGGGTTTGTGCAATGCAGGAGAGCGGGAAGCACTCAGGGAAGAAAATCTCTATCTCAGAAATTCCTTAATTTTAACAGGATTCAGCAGCAATAACAGCATTTGAACACCTGGCTCAGGAAACACCCAAGAGTGTGAGGTAATGAAGCCTCCAGGCTGCTCCAGGCTGCTTTCTGAGATGTCAATCCTGCAGGGGTTTGCCTCTGGAAAGAGGCTGGAGGCAGGGATGGGACTGCAGGAATCACAGATTGAGAGAATCCTGGGATGCTTTGGGTTGGAAGGGACTTTAAAATTCATCTTGTTCCATCCTCTGCCATGACAGGGACACCTTCCACTGTCCCAGGGTGCCCCAAGCCCTGTCCATCCTGGCCTTGGACACTTCCAGGGATCCAGGGGCAGCCACAGCTTCTCTGGGCACCCTGTGCCAGGGCCTCACCACATCCTCACTTTTCCCCCAAATCCAACCTCCCAGTATTCCCTCCCTCCCTCTCTGCTAAGCCCCATCCCTGTGCCATGTCCCCTGAGCCTTCCTTAGCGCCCTGCAACACTTTTGGACATCTCTCCCTTTCTAATTCTGCTGCCTTCTTAAAACAGCTTAAAAAGCACGTCACTGACAGGAGCGGCTTTCCGTGACCCTCCCCAGCCCAGCTCCCCAGATCCGCTTTCCCTGCCAGCAGCAGAGCCCTCATCGCTTTAATTGCACCCTAAAATTAACAGGGGAGGAAGGGTTGGTGCACAGCTCTGGGCTGGGCACGGAGCAGAGATGCAGACGTGTTCAGCGTCTCAAGAGCTCCGTCTGAGCACGACAGCTCGGAGCTGCTCGGCGTCTCGGAGCACGGCTTTGAAGGGCTATGAATAAAGATGAGCAGCCTGCCTTGGGATGATTATGGGAATCAAAGCACGCTATTTTTTGGATCTTCTCTTGATGTCAGCCATCATTAAATCGCTGCCTTTTTTTTTGTTGTTTTTTTAATCGGCTGGATACATTTTTAATTTGCCTTCCCTCGCCAAACGCGGCGCTGCGCTCCGTTTGCAGGCGGGACGATGGTTATCTGCGACACCCAGAGCGCTGGCAACACACATCAATACACTGGACCGACAGTTAAAGACTATCAAACTCTCAATTATTGTGGAAAAGCACATTAACGACCAGCTGGCTCAGCGGCCAAGCACGAGAGCAGAGCGGCAGCGCCGAGGCCGGAATGCACAACACCGAGGAGAGGTGGCATTTGGCAAGATTGTCATCGGTGGGAGGTGTCCAGGGGGTGGTTGGGACCCTCTGACCCAGCTGGGTGAAGGGATCTGGTTTTTCCCACCACTTTAATAATCAAAATACAGTTTTGAGCCCTAACGGAGAGACGCTGTAACAAGTGGCTACTGAAAACGGACGAGGTATAATTATGTTACACACACACACCATAAAAAAGCTCTCTGTAACACCGGTGAAAAATAAAAAAAACCTTTAGTACTGATACATTCTATCCCCCATTTTAAGGGCTACTTGATCATGTTCCAAAAGAAACTAAATATAACACCTTTGGGACCAGGGCTTCCCAAGATCCAGGGCTGTGCTGCAGTCCAAAAAAACCAATTCTCCTCCTGTTGATGTGCAGTTAATGTCCTGTGGGCAGCCTGGGACACCCATCTGTCACGGGGGGCTTGATGTTTGCAGCCCAAACCCACCAGCTGGGTGCAGGAGTGGGTTTGGGGTCAATATCTCCCATTTCAGAGCTGCCGAAGCTCTGCTCAGCCTCCTCGGCAGCCTCAGCACACCACGAACCTGTCACGCTGCAGGGAGGCTGCAGACAAATGTGTTTTGCAGCTCCTCAGGGGTTTGGGAGGTGACATGTCCCAAAAAAGCCCAGCTCCGTCTCGCCCAGCCTGGCAGCAGCTCCTCCACGGCAGTGCGAGAGTTTTGGGAGTTCCCAGGGATGGAAACAGCTCAGCCCTCACCCCAAACCCCGGCACTGCTCCTGGGCTGTTTGCAGGGCTCCTTGGAGGCTCTGTGATTTGACGGTTTAAACACAGAATAATTTCAGTGCTGGGGTGAGGCGGGCAGGGGGACAGAGCTCCTCTGCAGGGGTTTGGCAGTGCCAGGAGCACCAACGCTGCCATTCCCCCAGAGCAATCCTGCTCCTGGAAGAGCCCATGGAGCACGGGATGGCCTCGGGCAGGGCACGGCCGAGCCGAGTTAATGAGAGCCACCGCTCTAATTAGCGCTAATTGGTGCAGGCGGCTCTCGCACCGCATCGATCTCACACGGCGGGTTGTTTCACCTCCGCGCTTCCCTAACATCCCTGCCGAGCCCTGGCACCCCCTGCTCATCTCCGCGGGCTCAGGAAATGCTCCATGGGCTCCTCCAGCTATCCTGGTCCCCAATCCCAATCCCAATCCCCCTCCGCACCTCGTGCGGCTAAAGCCGAAAACCAGGATAAATCCAGGATAAATCCAGGATAAATCCAGGAGCCAGCAGCCCTTTCTCCTCCTTTCACCCCCAGCTCCAGTGCCCACAGGGCTCCTGCCATGCTGGGAATTAATGCAGGAGGAGCAATGATCCACCGAGAGCCAGATCCATACTTGCTCTTCGTTCTCCAGCTGATTAAATTGACTAAAACTGCTGGTTTAACACTTTTTGCTCCTTTTCTCGCCATCTCAGCCCAACCTGCACCTGTGCAGAGCCCCAGAGATTTCTGTATTTGGGCCTCCCCTGCTCTTCTCCCAGGAACAAAGTCTCCACCACCAACAGTGCACCTGCCACGGCAGGAGGAGGAATTCCAGCCAAGAAATTATCCTTGTTTCAAAAACAAACAGAATAAACGCGACCTCACCAAAGCCAACGCATTCCTCACAAGAATCTCATTGTTTCCCAACGTTAAGGGAATTTCTCAATCCGAATTTGTAAGAATCTCATTGTTTCCCAGCATTAAAGGGAATTTCTCAATCCCAATTTCAGCTGAAGTTGGTGTGCAGCGTTTTTGTTTATCTTCTAAACTCTTCTGCAAGGCAGAAATGCAGTGCAGACAGTTGGCTGCTTTGCCTTGAATATTCCCGAGTTTTCCCATTTCCAAGCCTTCCTCCCACGCAGAAGTTGGTTTTCAGTGCATCCCCACTGGGTTTGTGCCTCGAAACATCCCACGTGTGTCTCCTGGGGATGTTCTGTGAAATGCAGGTAAACAGCTCCACCGGGGAAAGATGCAGGTTTTGGTGCTTCCTTCTGGGAAAGTGGTTCTTCCTCCACCTCCCAGTGCCTGCTGGGGACCTCAAGGCTTGGCTTTGGACACAAGAGACAATCAGCAGCATCAACCCAAGGATCTGTTTCACACACAACGATTTGGGTTCCTGTTACCTCCCCCTGAGCAGCCAGAGGATGCTCCAGTTCACTCAGCTCTGTCCAGTCCAAATTAACATTCCCAAACCATTCCCAGGGAATTATTGCAATGCAGATGCAGAGGTTCCTGCGCTCATCTGAGTCTCTCCAACATCATTTTCACCCTTAAATCCAACACTGCTCTGAGTTTCGCTCTGCTCCTCCAGCAGAGGCTGTGCTGGGAGGGTTTCAATCTCCAGCCTGGGATGGAGGCAGCGTGAGGAGGTGGATGAGGCTGGAGAGGAGGAAAAGGGGGGGCAAGAGGCAGGAGAGACCATCAACCCCTTTGCCATTTCGAATTATCCCTTTGCCATTTGCATTTATCCCTTTGCACCCCATTTATCCTTTGCACACCATTTATCCCTTTGCACACCATTTATCCCTTTGCACCAGGATCATGTTGATCCATGCAGTCCCAGGAAATGCAGTGAGGTTATGGAAAGCTCAGGTTTAAGAGCTTCCCAGCTCAGCCCAGGCAACCCACAGCTCTAAACCTGCCACCGAAATCCTCAGTGTGCAAAATGAAACAGCAACTGGCAAAGGAAGGATGGAATTCCCGATTATTACAGAATTATCAAGGCAATACCATAATATTCCCACAAGGCTAGAGCACTGTGGATCCAGACAAGGGCACAGAGGCTCTCAGAAAATGAAGCAGGAGCATGGTCAGCCAAGAATTGGGTTTTTAGACCTTTTCCACCCCAGAAATTCAATTTTTCCTCAGGTTTTCGTGGAGTGATCCTGATAGCAAGGCACAGCTGCTCGACATCCTTTTCCCCAGCACCAGCAGAGATGTCACTTCCTTAATAAGGACTTGCAGTAAATCACAGCCTTTGGTACAGCACAGAGCTACTTATAAAGGGCATTTCCAGGAAAGTGAGAAAAATGGAACAGAAATGATTCCCAAAGAGCTGAGAACAGCCCCTGGCCTTTGCCAGGGAACAGCCACAGCACCCAAAATTCTCCCCACTCCCTCCCACCCCGAGCAAAACTCTTGGACTGAGTTTTAGCAGCTCTGCTTGACATTTCCTTTCTGGCTGCTTCATCTTTCAAGAGATCTTTGTTTTTTTAAATAATAATAAAAAAGACTGTAATAATGTCCAAACGATTTCCACCTCTCCTCCTCCTTTTCCCTGGCTTTGCTCAGTCTCATTATATTGCACAAATTGAAGATATTCTGGCTCCAAAGACCTTCCCTTCTACATAATGCACTTGTTAGAAAACACAGATCAAAGTGGGGAATATTCCATATATAAATCTATGTATGAAATATGAGCTGGGTTTCAGTGGGGAGGACAGGTCCTCTGCCAGTCAGGTCCACAGCAGCATCCATCACCATATCCAGGATGTTTGGGATTTTTGTCCTTTCCTTGGAGATGTTTTATTTCTCAACACAGTCCTGAAGGTTTTCAATTCGAAACTTCCTCTGTGATCTGTTGGGCAGAGCAAAGAAGCACTTTTATGCACAGCCTGCTTTGGAAAACAAGAAAAGATTCTCTCTTTTTTCAAGTAAAGTGGAAGAGATGTTGCTCGTTGCTCCTCCCTGACAAATTCCCATCTCCATTTCCCACGAAGGAAAAGTGAAAATTTGCTAATTAAAATTCTTTAATGGACTAAATGCCACACAGTCTAAAGCGAGCTAAAGATAGGAAAAAGATTCATTAAATATATTCTGGTTATTAACTGTTATCTCACATTAACGGCAAGCTCCAAACCCAGAATAATTAGTGCCAAGTGGGTTTTCCTCATGTTTTTATCTTAATCAAGCTGGGTTTGTTCTGACCTGATGTAATTCACGAGATATTGAGCAACTGGTTGATTTTATAAATCCATTCCAGGGGGATGGGAAGAACCAGGGCTGATCCCACTCCACTCCCAGAGTTTGGACTGTGGAGTCTTTCCCACAGAGCTCATCCCAAAATCCCATTTTGATGTGGGAATGAGGATGTCCAGCAAAGATCCCCAAAAATCCCCCAATCTCTGCAGTGCTGGAGTGATGAGCACAGGAATTCAGCTGGAACTGGAGCCATAACTCCACACCCCAGGAGCTCAGCCTGACTCCTATTTAATACAGGGAGAAGCTCTGCTCTGAGACACTGAAATTTCTAGAAATTTCGTGCAACTGTTTCTATCCCTCTCATCTTCTGAAAAATTCACGTTCTGCCTTTAGTTCCCACCGTGGCAATGAGAGCATCCCAGCTCCCCAGTCAGGCTGTGTGAGCTGGGTGCTCCCTCAGCAGTGGGGATGAGGAAAGGTTGGGAGGAGCTGCAGCCACAGCTCAGAGCCTGGCCTAAGGCTGCAGGACCTGCCTGCTCCCAGCTCAGCCCCAAAAATCAGCCTGTTTGCCTCAAAAGATGGAGATATCCCAGGTGGGATCTGTGCACTGAGGAGGGAGAGATCCTCTCGCTGGATGCTGCAGGGATGAGGATGCAGGGATGGAGAGGCTGCAGGGATGAAGTTGCAGCATCAATGAGGATGTGGGAATGAAGTTGCAGGGATAACGAGGATGCAGCGATGATGAGGATGCAAGGAAGATGATATTGCAGGAATAATGGGGATGCAGGGGTGATGATGTTGCAGGGATAATAGGGATGCAGGGGTGATGTTACAGGGAAGATGATGTTGCAGGAATGATAAGGATGCAGGGAGAATGATGTTGCAGCTATGATGAAATTGCAGATGAAGTTGCAGGGATGAAGTTGCAGGGATAATGAGCATGCAGTCATGGTGTTGCAGGGATGATGAAGATGCAGCCACTATGAAGTTGCAGGGATAATGTTGCAGTGATGATGAGGATGTAGGGATGGTGAAGTTGCAGGGAGAGGACGAAGGGATAATGAGAATTCAGGGATGAAGAGAATTCAGGGATGAAGCTGCAGGGATGATGAAGATGCAGCTACTATGAAGTTGCAGTGATAACATTGCAAGGATGGTGAGGATGCACAGAGGATTATGTTGCCGCTATAATGAAATTGCAGAGATGAATTGCAGGAATGATGAGGATGCAGGGATGAAGTTGCAGGAATGATGAGGATGCAGGAATGATGAGGATGCAGGGATGCTGAGGATGCAGGGATGATGAAGTTGCAGGAATGATGAGGATGCAGGGATGCTGAGGATGCAGGGATGATGGTGTTATGGGGATGCTGAGGATGCACCTGCAGGGATAATGAGGACACAGGGATGTAGGAATGATGCTACAGGGATGCTAAAATCCAGCAGAGATGGGAAAGAGCTGGGAACTCCTGCCAGGAGCAAAGATCCCCTTGCAAGGCAGTGCAGCACTGGGGAAAGGAGCTTCCCAAGGGGCTCAGTGCTCCGAGCAAGGATCTCAGCCCAGCTTATCCTGAAGTGCCAGCAGGACAATTCCCAGCCAAAACCAAATGGGGTTTTCTGCTTTATTGGACTGGGCTTGCTAGGGGATTAAACCTCTCCCACCTGCCAGCCTGGAAAGGCTCCAAACTGCCAGGATCCTCGAGGATCACTGGAGTGTTACACACTCAGTAAATAAATAATCACACAAATGGCACCCAAACAGCACCTGCAGCCCAGGAAATGCCACTGGTTTGGGCAGGAAGGGGATGGTGGGGTTGGGACTCTGCAGATGAAGTGGTAAATAACAATTTAATTCCAGGTAAATAATCCAGTGCTTTGGGGTAGCCTGGAGCCTTTCCAAGCTGGGTCCTTGCCCGTGAAGAAAGAAATGCCAAATTCTCAGCCTAACAATGGTGTTATTTTTCTGAATCCAGTAGGAACAGCAGTGGGAGTGAACAGTCAGGAGCAACCAGGAGCTATCACTGCTCCAGCTCCTGAAGGGATCCAGATGTCTTTCCATCATACAGGGGTGAGGAAATACTCTCTATCCCAAGAGAAATAGAGGATATTAAACAGCAGCCACAAAAATTAGATGTTTTTAAATTAGCTGAGCCAAATAACTTTTATCTGAGCTCTCAGAGTTGGTGGAGCAGCTCCTGGGAGTGCAAGTACTGAGCACCTCCTGAGTCCTTCCAGAGGACTGGAAAACAGCTCCTGTTTGGGGCTAAAACAATTTTTTTAGTTTTTTTAAGGGATAAACAAAGAGACCTGCAAAAACAGTGTGTCTGACCATCTGTCACTGATCCCAAACAACGTGCTGGAATGGCTGAGAGTCTTAATGCAGAATTGAAGAGGAAGATTTAATTGGTGCAAGTCAACACAGGGTTAGGGAAAAGAGATCTTATCAAATTCACTGGTATCTCTGACTGAGTGCCACACTTGGCTGATAAAGGTGCTTGGGTAAAGCTCTTCTCTGGGGGAATTGCATGGCTGTTTGGTTCAGAAAGTGGAGGAATAAAGCTAAATTCCCGGGAGATGTCCCAAGTGAGAAAGCCAGCTGGACCCAGGTCGCTTCCCCACTCACTCCTCCTCAGGCTCACTGTTTTTCTCAGAGCATTTTGCAATCAGGGTGGGAGAAACATCCCTGGAAACTTCCAGCCCTGGGAGAGAACAGCCCAGGCTTGTTTCTGAGGCTGCAGAAAGATGATTTCCCACCTTAATTCCAAGGGATTTAAAGTGTGGGGTATCATTCAGGCACCTGCACCCACCTTGAAACCTTGGGATTCTCTCCAGCCAGGGGAAATAACTGAGATTATTGGAGTTCCCAGGGCAAGGTCTGCTGGCTTTTCCAGCCTCAAGGAAGCTGAATCCCATAAAACCTTTGGAGGACTCCTTACTTCTTGCCCTGTGTTTCAAAACCACCTCTTCCCTCCACAGGAGTTTCATTTCAAACACTTCCTGAAGCTGCTCTGTGTCATTTACAGATGGGGAAACTGAGGCACGGAGGTGTCAACCTGCCCAAAACCAGGGAGCAAAGCCCACAGGGCTCCCAGCCTGCAGCTCTGGGAGCAGGAACACATTTCTGTGGGTTGCCAAATCCCCCTGAAGGGCACAGCATCCCCCATCCCACTCTGCTCCTTCCCTGCACCAAGTCCAAGGGCAAACTCAGCTCTCTGCAAACCCAAAAATGACTTTGCAAAGTGTGTGTTAATCCCATTCATCCTCCATCCCAACCTCTGGCTTGCCGTGGAGCAACACCCTGAGCACAAACCCTGCTGCAGCAGCCCTGATCCTGCTGCCACAGCTGAGCCTTCGGTGCTTCTGTTGGAAAATAGACCAGTTTAATATCTGAAAAACCTTGTAAAAGCCACTGGTCATTGAATGGTTCTCTCTGCACAGCCGGGCTGTGTGTGGATGAGATGATTTCTGTGGTGCATCCTGGCCAGAACAACATCCTGGCCAGAAAATAAAGTAATGTCTCGACTCTCTAACACTAAAAATGTTGTTGGAGGGTTGTTGTTTTTCCCACAGTTTCAGTGACACTTCCACCACTGAACAAACCATAATGAAACCCCAACAGATTTTCCTTATTGATCCATGGAGGTGCTTTGGAGGAAGCAAAGCAAAGCAGCTGGTGCTGGTCAGCCTCAAAATAAACCTGGCTGCACTTTGCAGCCTTGCTGGGGTGAGCAGAGATGACCACCAGCTCCTCTTCCCTCCCAAACCACATCCAACCCCAGCCAGGGAGTTCAGAGATGCTAAAAATGAAGTTCAACCACCGGAGCAAAGCAACGGAGCTTCAACGAGCTCAGAAAAGCATCGGAATGAGAGTCTCAAGGAAATGAATCATTTCCAAACAAACCCAGCAGCGCCTGCTGCTGTCGGCATGGCTGAGCTGGGGGTTTCACTATGAGTGTGTAGAGACATCAAGGCTCTTGGCACCCAAACTGCAGGGAAAAACAAACACCTCCAACAACATTTTCAGTGTTAGAGAGTCAAGGCATTACTTTGTTATCTGGCCAGGTTGTTGTTCTGGCCAGGATGTACCACAGAAATCATCTCATCCACACACAGCCCGGCTGTGCAGAGAGAACCATTCCAGGACACGTGATTTTACTCAATGTTTCAGATATTTTACACAGTAAAATACATAGAGATGTGTTGGGTCAGTGTTCATTGGTCCAAAGTTGAGCAAACCCCCAGTATTCAGTTTCTCGTTGGATCTGAATCTCCTCACCTCTGATGTTAATTAGATTTTTCATTCTCCAATTTTCCTCAGTCCTTTCCTGCCCAGATGTCTTCAGCCCTGCTGCAGGTAGCTGTTTGTAGATAGCCACTGCTGTCTGCTGATGTTCTGCTGAAAGCTCTTTATCTTTTGGGTTCTCCCAGTCTGCTGACATGCTGAGTCCACCAGACTTCACCTGGCAGAACAATGCCCTGGAAAAAACCTAAAATTCCTTTTCCCAGGGTAAAAACAAACAGAACCCTTTGACTAAAGTTATACAAAAATTTTTAAACTGGTGTATTTTCCAACACTCCGAGCAGGGAAAAGCAGCGGTCAGGGAGCATTGCAGGTCCTCCTGACTCCAGCAAGAAGCTGAAGGAGATGGGAGACATGTTCTAATTCACTTGAGCATGTCTTGGTTGATAAGGAGGAGGGAAGTGAGGTGCCCTGCGGGGAGCTTCATGCGGGGAGGTTTCCCTGCCCTGCTGCCAAGCAGCCTCAGCGCTGAAAATTCAGGCTCTGAGTGGTGATGAGACACAGACTGACCCTGGGAGCTGAGGGTGTCAGAGCAGCACCTGAATCGTGGGAGGAAAAGCACAGAGGGGCTTGTGGGGTTTGCGTTTGGGGCTGAGTTTTGCCAGAAATGGGGATGAAAGGGCTTCAGCTGTGAGGGTGGAGTGGGACCCTGAACATCCCTGTTCCACAGACAGGGTGGTTGTCAGCATTAAAAATTGGGATTCACTGAGTGATATATTCCAGCATTGGATGGTTCTCAGCATTAAAAACTGGGATTCACTGGGTGATATATTCCTGTTCCACACACAGGGTGGTTCTCTGCAGCACAAACTGGGATTCACTGAGTGACAAGTGCAGGAGCCCCGAAACCTTCCCAGCACAGAGCAGCCAAAGCGCAGCCACCAGGTGGGATAAACATCCCTGGGACAGGGACACTGTCACTCACTGTCCTGTTTGGGGAGCCAAGAATGGAGCTAAAGGTCTCCATTGTATTCCAGGCCCAACCACAGCCCAGCTGGGAGGGTTTTGCTGGGAGCCAAACCACCAAAGATCCAGGAGGGGCTGGGGCTGCTCTGCAGGGATCCCCTGGCAGCAGATGTGTCCCTGCTGGGGTGGCTCTTCCCAAGGCTGGACCCTCCTGCTGGTGCCAGTCTCGCTTCTGACCTAAGAAACCCCCAGTCACCACCCCTGGAACAAATTAAACCCCTCCACTGCTGGAGGAGTGCTTCCCAGCTGGGATGAGGCACCTCGGGGCACCCGAAATACCCCAAAATGTCCTCATCAAAGCGGTGATGGCCACAGCCCCAGGAGTGTTTCCAAGGACAGGAAGCACATGGCTCCATCCCTCCCTGCTCAATGCCCAACTCCCACCTCTGGCACAGGGACAGGGCTGGTGTCACCCCAAAACCACGGGAATCTGCCAGCAAACAGCAGCCAGGGAAACGGGAAAAGGCAGCAATGTCCCATCCTTTGGGGGTACAAAGTCAAGCCAAGCACCCCATTCCTGCCGTGGGGGGATCCATAGCAGGGAGGGTGCAGGGGAGCAGCACCGGCTCTGTAAGAGAGAGATAATTCCTAGGATTAGCTCTGCCCACAGTGCCCTGCAGCCATCGAATCATCAAATGCTTCGGGTTGGAAGGGACCTTAAAGATCATCTCTGACAAAGATCATGTAAAATCCAGAAATTCCCTATTTCCCTGCTCCCATCCCGCTGCCCTTGCAGGAGGATGCCAGGGCACTAAGCTCTCCTTCCAGGCGCACACAGAACTGAAATTAAAGGGCAAAATAAGCCACCGTTAAATCCTGTTTGTCTGTTTGCACACCAAGGTTTGCAGCCTACCCGGAGATCGTTTCTAAAGCATTTAAAACAGGGAAAACCAAGCTCTGCTTCCATCCGGCGGCGGTGGAGCCTCCGAGAGCTCTCACCGAGACATGCATATTTTAAAAGCTTGGCAGGAGAGGGCTCCAAACTACACAATTAAACAGATTTTACACACAACGCTCCCCGTACACACCGAGCACTGCCAAAGCCCATTTCCCTGCAGGAGAGACCCCTTTGGAGCAATGACCGCGGCTGGCTCCTTCCATTCCGCCGGGGAAAGCACTTGTCTGCCCTTTGCCGCTGCTCAATTGCCCGTAAACTGGGGATTAAAAACAAAACCGGCTTCTTTTGTCGAGGGATGGAGCGGGAACAATTGCCGGGGAAGAAATTTAACCCTCCTGGAGGAAAGAGATATCTGCAGCCCTTGTCTGTGTCCACACGTGGGGTGGGATGGATACTGCGGCCACCCCGAGCACCCGGAGGGCATCTATTGTGCTGCAGAACAACAGAACCTTTTGAAGGAGTTCAGGCCTGGAAACACACAGAAAAGAGGGCGAAGGAGCAGGAGGAAAAGGTGATGGTGTCGAAGTACCGAGTGGAGAGGCAGGGGTTGGGGTTGTTGGGTGTCACTGCATCCCCCAGCGCCAGGGATGTTTCTTCCCCAAGGCTGAACCCTCCTGCTGGTGCCAGTCTCACTTCTGACCTAATCACCACCCCTGAGGGAAATCAAACCCCTCCACTGCTGGAGAAGTGATTCCCAGTTGGGATGAGGCACCTCAGGGCACCCAAAATACCCCAAAATGTCCTCAATGTGCCTTCCCAAGGTGGCATGCAGGGCTGGAAGAGAACAGATCCTAAAACACAGGCAGAGGGGAAGGGAAACTGACAGGAGGCTGTGAAAAGAGCAAAGTGCCAGGACAAGGCTCTGCAGCCCCCGGTGCCACTGTGTGGGGGTTGGGAGATGTTCTTTAAGGTCCTTTTCAACCCAAAGCAGTCTGTGATTCCCTGATAAACTGAAGGAATCCACAGGCTGCATCCCTGCGGTAAGAGCTGCTCCTTCCACCCTCACTCCCATCCTTCAGTGTCTCTCAGGTGACAGGGATGAAGGGCAAGGGACAGGAGGGACATTGCAGTGGCACCAGGCTGGGATCCCCAAGCGCTGCAGGGAGCCTGTGCTGGCTCTCTGGGCAGTGGGAAATGCCAGCCAGCAGCTCGGGGTAATGCACTTTCCTCCATTTAATGCAATAAGCCGTGGCTGGGTGAGCCCTCGCCTCGCAGACAGCAGCTCCGCTAATGCTAATCCCCTAATGCTGCCCCTCTAAGCACATTAGGGACAGGCGAGCCCAGCACGGGCCAAGGCTGCTCCGTGACTCCCCGGTGGCTGCTGAAGCACTGCCTTGTCCCAGCGGGGCAGCAGAGCAGAGCCACTTAAACAACAGCTGGCTGCGGAGAGCTCGGGGTTTCAGGGATCTCTGCAATTCCTGGCACAACATGTGCGGCAGCAGCTCCAGAGGAGCCGTCAGAGCAGGGAACAGGAGGTGTTTATCAGAGACACTGAACGGTTTGGATTGGAAAGGACCCAAAATCCTGCCATGGGACACCTTCCACTGGAGCAGGTGGCTCAGCTTTTCTCACTGAATGGTTCTCATGAGAGAACAGAGAGGGAGGATGCAGAGAAACAGAGCAGAACTTCCCAAGGGTATCACCAGTTTTCCCATTCCAGTTTTTGGGGTGTACCTAAAAGACAGAGCAGCAGTGGTTTCATGTTGTTCAGGTTCAAAAAAAATTTTTTTGAACCTGAAAAAGGTGAAATCTAGGTCAGACATACAGAGGAAATCCTCCCCTGTGAGGGTGGGCAGGCCCTGGCACAGAGTGCCCAGAGAAGCTGTGGCTGCCCCTGGATCCCTGGCAGTGTCCAAGGCCAGGCTGGACAGGGCTTGGAGCAACCTGGGATAGTGGAAGGTGTCCCTGCCATGGCAGGGGTGGCACTGGATGATCCTTAATGTCCCTCCCAGCCCAAACCAGT
>NW_028147642.1:0-4670 GCF_008360975.1 Lichenostomus cassidix
GAGGGCAAAGGCCTGTCCCAAAGCACTTGGCCAGCTGAAGCAGGAGGCAGGAGAACTGGAAGCAGCTGCCTCAGCTCCTAGAGCCCAGCCAATCCCAAGGGGCTGCGTTGCCCAGCCCCATGCTGCCAGCACAGCTTCAGCCACTGCCCCCTTCTCACCAGCAAGGGCTCCCTGCTGAGCACCACGAGGCCTCTGAGCTCCAGGCGCAGCCTCTCCTTGCACTGGCTCGACAGGTGCCTTGACATGACCATCATGGCACTGTCACCACATTCCCTCAAGTCCAGACAGTCCAGGACCTGAGAGGCACAGGGCAGTGACAGGGGACCTGGCTGGCAGGAGCCTGGAACCGCACAGGGCTGGGTCCAGGCAGCAGCAGCACAGGGCACAGGCACTGTCCCAGGTGGCTGCAGCTACGAGAGGGCGGAGAGCTGCAAGGCAGGTCAGCGAGGCAGCGATGGCCATCAGGCTCACCTCCACTAGAAATGCCAGGCCAAGCAGAGCCCAGCACGGCTCCTGCCTGTTTAGCAGCCCGAGCAGGTGCAATGCGATGCAGGAACACAGGGTGGTCAAGCTACGGCGCATCTCCCTGGCAGGGGGAAAAAGGCACCAAGACCCTGAGCCCGCTGCGTGGGCAAACCTCTCCCTGGACTGACTCAGAGAGGTCTGATCTTTCCCCAGCACCCTGTAAGGGGATGTGGGCCCTTTGGGAGGTGGCTGCTCCTGGGCACCCTCCTCTCCCAGCCTTTTCCAGTGTGCTCGGCCATCCCTCGGTGACAAGGCCCTGTCACCCAAAATCACAGCGATGGTGTGGGGCACTCCAGGCACAGGGCACCAGTGCCAGGGGCAGCAGGGAGAAGGGGGTCTCACCTGGCCAGCAGACCCACTGCGTAGTGCTGGGTGTCGGCACAGAGCAGTGTGTCCCAGATGCGCTTGCGCTCCATAGCCACCACCTCATCATCACAGCAGAGTCGGCAGAGCAGAGCCTTCATGGACTGCACTGCAAACCTGTGTGCAGAGCAAAGCCCAGGTCACGCTGGGAGCATTGGCCCTGGCCACAAGGGCATGGGGAGGACAGGACGACTGGGACCTGTTGGGGTTGGTGGGAAGGCAGTGTTCCTCCTGGCATGCTCGCCATAACTTGTCAACCTTCTCTGGCATCTGCCCTGTAGTGATGGAAACTTGGGAGAGCAGAGCCACAAACAGGCGGTCGGAATGATGGATCATCGCCTTGTGGCACTGGGGCACCTGGGCAATCACCCACAGTGCCACAGTCGCCTGCAAAAGACAAAGCACCCCAAGACAGCGCTCAGTGCTGAGGTGTCCACGTGGCAGGGCCCAAGGGGAGACACAGGGGGAGCAGCCGACCTGCTGCTGCCCCTGAGCCTGGCCCTAGCCCAGGTTTCAGCCCAGCACCTGAGGCAGGGAGATGCAGGGTGGGGAGAGAATGGAGAGCTGCTGGAGAGGTGGCCTGCAGGGCGAGCAAAGGCCAGTTTCAGAAACTCACAGCCAGGGCAAAGATGTCCTTCTTGAAATAATAGTTGAAGGTCAGGCAGTGCTGTGGCCTGTCCTCCATTACACAGAGCAGCACTGGAAGCACCTTCTCCATTAGTTGTTCCGACGAGCCCATGGTTCTCCACATCATTGCAGCAGCTCTGTGGGACCAGAGCTCTGCATCAGTACCATGCCCTGTGCAGCTGCGTGGGGCTGCGTGACAGAGCCCCAGTGCCCTGAGGGGCAGGGAGGAAGTGTGGCAGCAGGCTCAGGAAACAGATGGACCTAAGGGTCTTGGAGCTTTCCACCTGTCTGGCAGACCCCACTGGACAGGCTCTGCAGGGCGATGGGCCCCAAAGGCTGCTGAGCCCTGAGCTCTCAAGGCAGTTGTACCCCGTACCTGTCACGATGGGGCACAGTGCAGCAGGGTCGTCACCACCTCATCAGGGTGTTCTTCAGCCATCCTCAGAAGGTCACTTTGCAGGCTGGAATCCATGTTGACACGGTACTTGAGTTTGCCATGAATGGCCCCCACCTTGATCTGCACCTGGAGGAGGCATGGGGAAGACCAGGAGTGCTTTCCAAGGGAGCAACTTCCCCAGCTTCCCCCAAGAAGTGCTTCCCTTCCCATCGCACTGCGCTGCCCTCAAAGGCTGAGGGGCCCCAGCGGACATGGCATGAGAGGCTACAGGATACTGGGAGGCCTCTGGCCCTAGCCCCAGGCTGCTCAGCTGCTGCTGAGAAGAAACACCGCTGTCCATGAGAAAAAGCAGAGCGAGAGCATGACTCACAGTCTCATTGGGCGTGCCCCGAGTCCCGTGTCCGGTGTCCCTGTCCCTGATGGCCGTGCCCCGCCTCAGAGCTGTGGCAGCCTTTGCCGTGTCAGAGTTTGCTGCCTGCTCCGTGGATCCTGTGCCGACATCATGCTTTGCCCGATGCTCGGTTGGCCTGGAGTCAGGCTCAGCAGTGCCCTGAGCTGATGCGGCAGTGCTCATTCTACGCCGAACACGCAGGAACCTCCACAGGATCTGCAGCAGAATGCAGGGCAGGAAGAGAGGGATGTTCCATGTTGTGCTCCAAGCGCGGAGCTCGGCTGAGCAGTGACAGCGGGCCCAGCCCAGGTGGGGATGGCTGCAGCTACCTGTGCTGCTCTGTGGAAGCAGCCACGGGCGGGGTCCTGCTCTTGTGTCCGGTCCCTGCCCACACCTGGCAAAGAGTGAGGATAGCCGGGGCTCAGGGTCTGTGGGAGAGGCCAAAGAACGTAGCCCAGCCCTGCACTGCCCAGGCAGGGACAGCCCCGGGATGCCCAGGGGATGGAGCACGGCCGCTGATGTGGGCAGCCCCAGCCCCTGTTCTGTCCTGTCCATGGACATGTCCACAGGGGCTGGGGTGGGATGGGGTGGGACAAAGCTGCAGGCACCAGCTGTGAGGCCCAGCTGTGCCACTCACCAGCCTGCAGCGGCTGGAACTGCTCCAGCTCTTCAGGCTGCTGCGCTGGGGCAGCTGCACGGCCTTTCTTCTTCTTGGCCCTGAAGAGGCTGAGCAATCTGCCCGCCATGTCAATGTCTGATGCTGAGGGCACCTGCAAGAGGGATGCCCTTGGGAAAGGTCCGAGTCAACAGGTCCCACAGTGGTGCCTTGGGGGGACCTGTGACAGAGAAACCTCAGGAAAGCAACAGGACAGCAAGTCCTGTGCTCTGCTCTCGAGGGCTCCTGCCCCAATGACAGGAGTCTCCTCAACAGCAATTGAGGTCCCCAGATCCCACGGTCTGGCCTTGGTGGCAGTGGCCACAGGGATGGCAGATACCTTGGAAAAGCCCCAAGTCAGCAAGTGCCGCAGTCTGGCCACAAGGTCAGCTGCAGCAGTAGCGCTTTGGAAGAGCTCCGGGGCAGCAACGAACGAGCTGTCCTGTCCCGTCGCGAGCACCGAGCACTCTGGCGTGGTTGCGTTGCCACCAGCACCTATGTCACGACATGTCACTAAGGGCCCTCGAACACCCCATCGCACTCCATGGTTACCATGCTGCACCGTGTCACAAAGGGCCCTTGCACACACTGCCCTGGGGCTGCCCACACCCCACCCAAAGTGCTCCGGGTTGGAAGGGATCCCTTGCCCCAAGTGCCTAACACAGCCCAAGAGGAACTTCAGGAAGGGCTCAAACAAGAAGCAAATGCTGCCCTGCTCTGCGGGCTCAGGGCAGCAGCAGGAGTCCCCACAGCGGGAAGGGCACGGGGCCTTGCACAGAAGCTGGCACGGCCTGCTTGGGACAAGTCCCAGCTGCTGGCCATCCTAAACACAGGGGTGTGACACACACAAGGAACATGTGGGCCAGGGCATAAATGCTGCTCTGAGCCCTGGGGCCCGGGGAGCACTGCAGTCAGCAGGTGTGGCAGAGCCCCCGCTGAAGCAGACCTGCCACCCCCCGAGCCCTGGCAGCACCGGTGCCCGTCTGCTGCCCCAGAGACCTGTGCTCCCGGGGGGCTTCTCTGCCAGCGGGCATTGGTGTCTGTGCTCCTTCCTGCAGGTGGCCCTTGGCAGGAGCACTTGGAGCCACTGGTGGCAGCACTTGGTATCTGTCAGAAGATCTCAGTCTGTCCTGGAATTATTTTCTCATTGAAGCAATCTCGTGCAGCACACAGACACCTCTGCCGCAGAGGCACAGAACAACCTGGCATTTGATTATGCTACATTCTGGAAAGTGTTACTTCCCATTGCTCAACTCAAGGAGTTCAAAAAAGCTACACACTACCCAAATCCACTGGTATGGCGTGAAAAGGCAAAAGATTTGCAAGTTTGCTTCCCATCTCAAACCAGCAATTCATTTACCTTAACGTCATCCATTGGGAGTCACTTACAAAAACCAAACAATAATCAGAGGCAAAAAAAAAAAAAGGCCATTCTTTGGTTTGCAAAGGGTTTTCTATGAAGGGATAATAATATAAAATATCTCTTCAGGAACAAAAGTTCTCAAGGAATGAAGGTCCCCTCAGTGTTACAAAAGCACCCCAACCAAATGAGTATACTGCAAAAAGACAAATCCTCTCTCTGACACAGACACCAAAGTGGCCAATAAAGTGCAGCTCTCCCGTCCTCTTCCCTGCATGAGAATCAGGACCACTAACAGAAGTCCCAGATATTCTTTCTGCCCTCTGTAAGCAAAGCTGTGCAAAACCGCAGA
>NW_028147643.1:0-46735 GCF_008360975.1 Lichenostomus cassidix
TTGTCCCGGGTTAATGATAAGACTCTCTCCTCCGAGAGCGAAGGGCCCCGACACCCCCTCCCCCACCCACAACAGAACCTCTCAGATGAAAGTGAAGAAAAAACTATTTATTTAACAAAACCACGCAGAGTGCCCTGCAAGGCACAGGGGAAGGGGAAAAGCAAGGTGAAAGGCAGTTATTCAACCTGAATAAAAAGTCCTTTTCTCAGACGCAGTCCCTCTCCTCCTCGCCCCCACCCGGGGCCGGGTGGAGCTCCCTGGAGAGCTCTGCTGTCCTCTGGCCCTCCTGGGTCTCCGGGTGGCAAAGCAGATCGAAGAGAAGGGGTCCAAACGAGGAAAAAGAAGAAGAATGGAAAAAACGGGAACAGAGCTCACTCCGACCCCCGTCCAGCACGCAGTCTCTGCCGAGCGACGAATCCTCCCCCGGAGCGAGGCTTGGGGAAAATGTTTTCAAAAAAACCCGCGTTTCTCTCTGCGGCTGGGTGCAGTTAAAGAGACAGGACCACACATTTTTTTCTTTCTTGGGCATATAAGCCAACGATAGGGGATAAAGGATTATCATATCATCAATCCAAGACATTCCACCCCTTATTCCATAGCGTTGGCTTAAGGCCCACCTTAACATCTTCCAACTTCAAACACACACACATATATATACACATATATACATATATACATATATACATATATACATATATACATATATACACATAACTATGTACAAATAATGTCACGAACGGTGAACGGTGGTATGTTGCCATCCCAACCTAACATGTGGCCTTCACCCAAAATTAAATTTCCCTGAGGGACACATTGTGTTTTTCCATCTTCCTGCATTATCCACCAAGTACACCCTGGTCCCTGAGCAAAGACAACCCCACGGATGGGTTTGTCTTTATGTGAGGCAGAATCAATCCAGACAGTTTTCCCTAACAAGCCTCTGGCATGTACTGCTGGGACCTTATCTCCATCCACTGTATGTAGAAGCTCAGATTGGGCAGGACCTGCTCGGTTGATGGAGCCTCGGGTATTGACTAACCAGGTGGCCTCTGCTAAATGTCGCTCCCAATTCTTATAAGTCCCCCCACCCAATGCCTTTAGGGTGGTTTTTAACAATCCATTATACCGTTCCACTTTGCCAGCGGCTGGTGCATGATAGGGAATGTGGTACACCCACTCAATGCCATGGTCTCTAGCCCAGTTGTTTATGAGGCTATTTTTAAAATGAGTTCCATTATCTGACTCAATTCTCTCAGGGGTACCATGCCTCCACAGGACTTGGTTCTCAAGGCCCAGGATGGTGTTACGAGCAGTGGCATGAGGCACAGGGTAGGTTTCCAGCCACCCAGTGGTGGCTTCTACCATTGTGAGCACATAGCGCTTGCCATGACGGGTTTGAGGCAGTGTGATGTAATCAATCTGCCAGGCCTCTCCATACTTATATTTTGACCACCTTCCACCATACCACAGGGGTTTCACCCGCTTGGCTTGCTTGATGGCAGCACATGTTTCACAGTCATGGATAACTTGAGAGATGCAGTCCATGGTTAGATCCACCCCTCGGTCTCGTGCCCACTTATAGTTGGCATCTCTGCCCTGATGGCCTGAGGCATCATGGGCCCATCGAGCTAGGAATAAATCTCCTTTATGCTGCCAATCCAAGTCTACCTGGGACACCTTTATCTTTGCAGCCTGATCTACCTGTTCGTTGTTTCGGTGTTCCTCATTAGCTCGACTCTTGGGGACATGGGCGTCTACATGGCGGACCTTCACAGGTAGTCTCTCTGCCCGACTAGCGATATCTTTCCACTCTTCAGCTGCCCAAATTGGTTTTCCCCTACGCTGCCAACCAGCCTTCTTCCACTTTTCCAGCCAACCCCACAGAGCATTGGCTACCATCCATGAATCAGTATAAAGGTAGAGCTTTGGCCATTTCTCTCTTTCAGCAATGTCCAGGGCTAACTGAACGGCTTTGAGCTCAGCGAATTGGCTCGATCCCCCCTCTTCTTCCCTAGCTTCTGCAACCCGTCGTGTGGGGCTCCACACAGCTGCTTTCCATTTTCTTTTTGTCCCTACAAGACGACAGGAACCATCAGTGAAAAGAGCGTAGCGTGTTTCATCTGCTGGCAGTTGGTTGTATGGTGGGGCTTCCTCTGCACGGGTCACCTGTTCCAGCTCCTCTTCCTCAGTCAGACTAAAATTTTCACCTTCAGGCCAATTTGTAATTATTTCCAAAATCCCAGGGCGATTCAGATTTCCCATACGGGCACGCTGTGTGATAAGGGCAATCCATTTGCTCCATGTGCCATTGGTGGCATGATGAGTAGAGGGAACCTCTGCTTTAAACATCCACCCCAGCACCGGTAGTCGAGGTGCCAGGAGGAGTTGTGCTTCTGTGCCAATTACCTCTGAGGCAGCTTGGACTCCTTCTTCATATGCTGCTAGGATTTCTTTCTCTGTTGGGGTGTAGTTGGCTTCAGACCCTCTGTAACTTCGGCTCCAAAATCCCAGTGGTCGACCTCGGGTCTCACCAGGCACCTTCTGCCAAAGGCTCCAGGACAGGCCATGGCTCCCAGCTGCAGAGTAAAGCACAGTCTTTACTTCTGGCCCTGTCCTGACTGGGCCAAGGGCTACTGCATGAGCAATCTCCTGCTTGATCTGGGTGAAGGCTTGCTGCTGTTCAGGGCCCCAATGGAAATCGTTCTTCTTGCGGGTTATGAGGTAGAGAGGACTCACGATCTGGCTGTACTCAGGGATGTGCATTCTCCAAAAGCCTATGGCACCTAGGAAAGCTTGCGTCTCCTTCTTGTTGGTTGGGGGGACATTGTGATGATTTTATTGATAACCTCAGTAGGAATCTGACGCCGTCCATCTTGCCACTTCACTCCTAGGAACTGGATCTCTTTGGCAGGCCCTTTGACTTTGCTCTTTTTTATAGCGAAACCGGCTTCCAGGAGTATCTGGATTACTTCCTTTCCTTTCTCAAATACTTCTTCTGCTGTGTCCCCCCACACAATGATGTCATCAATGTATTGCAAATGTTCTGGAGCCCCACCCCTTTCTAGTGCAGCCTGGATCAGTCCATGGCAGATGGTGGGACTGTGTTTCCACCCCTGGGGCAATCGGTTCCAGGTGTACTGCACGCCCCTCCAGGTGAAAGCAAACTGAGGTCTGCACTCTGCTGCCAGAGGAATGGAGAAAAATGCATTTGCAATGTCAATAGTAGCATACCACTTTGCTGCCTTGGACTCTAGCTCATACTGGAGCTCCAGCATGTCTGGCACAGCAGCACTCAGAGGTGGAGTCACCTCATTCAAGGCACGATAGTCCACAGTCAATCTCCATTCTCCTTCAGATTTTCGCACAGGCCAGATGGGGCTGTTAAAGGATGAATGTGTCCTGCTGACCACCCCTTGGCTCTCCAGCTCACGGATTAGTTTGTGAATGGGAATCACGGCATCACGAGTTGTCCGGTACTGTCGGCGGTGCACAATCGAGGTTGCAACTGGTACTTGTTGCTCTTCCCCTTTCAGGAGTCCTACTGCAGATGGGTTCTCTGACAGTCCAGGCAAGGTGTTCAATTGTTTTATGCCCTCTGTCTCCACAGCAGCTATCCCAAATGCCCACTTGAGTCCCTTTGGGTCTTTGAAATATCCATTTCGGAGGAAGTCTATACCCAAAATACATGGAGCCTCTGGGCCAGTCACAATGGAATGTTCTTTCCACTCTCTTCCAGTCAGGCTCACCTCAGCTTTCACGAGGGTCAAGTCTTGTGATCCTCCTGTAACGCCGGAAATAGAAATAGGTTCTGTCCCCACATGTCTCGATGGGATTATCGTGCATTGTGCACCAGTGTCAACTAAAGCCTCGTATTCTTGTGGCTCTGATGTGCCAGGCCACCGAATCCACACTGTCCAAAAAATTCGGTTTTCCCTGGCCTCTACCTGGCTAGAGGCAGGGCCCCCCTAACCATGGTGGGTATTTGTGTTAGAGGTTCCTTCAACGGAATCAGACATATTGAGTAGAGCTACTTCCCTTCTGGTGGAGTTCCTTCTCTGAGTCTTGCCCTCCTTCAATTCACGCACTCGTCGTGCCAGGACAGCAGTGGGTTGTCCATCCCACCTGTTCATGTTTTCTCCACTGTCACACAGGAAATACCACAACTCATGTCGAGGGATATATCCAGTTCTCATAGCTGAGGAGCGTCGGCGTGGGGTAACAGAACCTCTGGTCTGTACTGCTGAGATTTGGAGAAGGCTGTCTTTAATCTCTTTACTGAGTTTCTCATGATTCTTCTCTATCTTATTTTCTAGTTTCTGCAGATTTGTTTCCACAGCTGAGATTCTTGCATTCATTGGGCTATGCACGACATCTGCATACGCTCGGAATTTCCTTGTCATATCACGCACAGTCTCATGCCCGTCATCTTGCTTCATAATGGCTAAAGCAGAAGCATACCCTGATGGCCCAAGCTTTAGGAGTTTCCGCCACATCACAGGTGTACATTCTATCCTATCTGGGTCTATAATCGGATCTGGGTTTGCTATGTCCTCTGGGAAGACAATTTCTACCACTGCCATTTCTCTCAAGCTTTGAATCCCTTGTTCTATGGTTCTCCACTGGGTTTGTTGCGAATAGAGATCGTCGGGATGTAGGTATCTGTCCCTCGCTGCTCTGATAGCTCGTCTCCAGAGGCTGCTGCAGTCAGGCCCATCTCGTATAGTTTGGTTGATATCTGGGTCACGTGACACAGTCCCTAAATGCCTTGCCTCAGTAGCATCTAGAAGTGTAACATCGCCTGCAGCATCCCAATGACGGACTAACCAACTAATCACAGATTCATCATCTCGTTGGACATAATCTTTTCTTAGGCTGTGAAGGTCTCTCACATTCATGGATTCAACAATGACCTCTGACTCAGTTGCTGGCCTTGAGGGTCCCTCCCCACTGTCATCTGGGCGATCAGTCTTAAATTGGGCTTTCCTGCTCCTTGTAATAGGAGCAACTGCCATTGGCTTAGGCTCCCTTACTTCCTGTTCTATAATATCTGACAGTGTACGATAAGCATATGCCAGGGCCCAACATATTGCACTGCAGTTGTCTCTGCACTTCTCTTTCAGGTACTTCCCCACCTCAGCTGGTCTCGGGATTTGTCCAGGGGGAAATTCCCAGTCTATTGGATCAGAGAATTTCTTTAAAGTTTTACCTATGTCCTCCCATACTCCACACCATTCAAATTTCCTCACATCTGGATTAGGTGCCTGCTCCTGCTCAGCCCCTCTGGACTTCTCAGCCCTCATTCTGGTAACACTGAACATCATATACACAGAAACTCCTAGGTAAAGCACCTGTACTACCAAGTTAATGGTCTCTTTAACATCCAGGGGAAACTGAATATTCTCAAAAGCTGATATACCAGATTTAAAGGGAAAGAGATGGGTGAGGAGCCAGGAAGCTTCAACCTCTACTTCTCTAACAGGTTGGGTAATATTACTAACAAAACTCCAAAACAGGTTACTAAAACTAGAGGAGGAAACTAACAGAGCATGTACATCTTTAACTGTTTCCCATACCTTCTTACAGATCGTCAGTATCACACACATTACTATAACAAGCCGGAGTCGTGTCCCTGATTGGTGGAAATTATACATTAGGGACAGGATTGCCCCTACCTGTTGGTAGGGAAACAAACCTATGTGCCAAACAGACAGTATTACATCAAACAACCTCCCATCAAACAGCATAGTGACTACTGATGGCTGTAATTCAATACCAAGCGATTAAAACCAGAATGCAATTATTAGGGTTTTTTCTTCACTTTCTCTAACCCCACAAAAGGTGTAGAACAAGTAATCGAGGCCCCGTAAGTTGGGCGCCAAATATGTCCCGGGTTAATGATAAGACTCTCTCCTCCGAGAGCGAAGGGCCCCGACACCCCCTCCCCCACCCACAACAGAACCTCTCAGATGAAAGTGAAGAAAAAACTATTTATTTAACAAAACCACGCAGAGTGCCCTGCAAGGCACAGGGGAAGGGGAAAAACAAGGTGAAAGGCAGTTATTCAACCTGAATAAAAAGTCCTTTTCTCAGACGCAGTCCCTCTCCTCCTCGCCCCCCACCCGGGGCCGGGTGGAGCTCCCTGGAGAGCTCTGCTGTCCTCTGGCCCTCCTGGGTCTCCGGGTGGCAAAGCAGATCGAAGAGAAGGGGTCCAAACGAGGAAAAAAAGAAGAAGAATGGAAAAAACGGGAACAAAGCTCACTCCGACCCCCGTCCAGCACGCAGTCTCTGCCGAGCGACGAATCCTCCCCCGGATCGAGGCTTGGGGAAAATGTTTTCAAAAAAACCCGCGTTTCTCTCTGCGGCTGGGTGCAGTTAAAGAGACAGGACCACACATTTTTTTTCTTTCTTGGGCATTTTCTCTTAATTTTCTCTTTTTTCCACCATCTTTCCCTTTTATTGAAATTATTGACTATCAACTATCCAGCCTAATGTCTAAAGTCTTCAAAACTGGAGTATAGCATTCACATAAAGTAGCTATTCTCATGAGTTGCATCTGTTCAAATAACTTCTTCTACAGGTGAGGGTCACAGCAATGATAAGTGCTCTGTCTGCCATTTGTTCCTCACACAAAGAGTGAGACAAACTCATTAAAAGTCATTGGGAAAAGATACTTGCCGTGGGTTGTTGGCTACTGTATTTAGCATATAGACAGCCACTTCAGCAGCAGCAGCTCTTACTCCAATATCCTTTATTTCCCTTTTTTTTTCAACCTGAGGTAATTCAGACATTTGCAATATTTTTTATTGTGTTTTCAGAGAGAAGGAAAAGCAGGCCCATCTCATCTCCAAGATGCTATGTCTGGGTTTGAAGCTGCTACAAGGTCACTTCTGATTTAGCTAGCATAGATCCGCCAGGGTAAACCAGGACCCCTGCAGGGCTCTTCTCATTGTTTGGCAGCTTAAAAAACAATCTCAGAAATGAAAGAACAGGATCTTCAAAATCTCTTTGTGTATTTGCAAAGCACTGTTCTAACAGTTTCATTTCTCTTTGCCTTGGTAGTGTTGCTGCCTTTTCACTTAGAGCAAGCATCCTCATCACACTCACATACTGATTGCGAATAGGATTTTGAATCAACTCAAGAGTAGAATAAATCTTTAGAAGGTTTTATTTCAAGGACTGTTCTCTATGGCAAATTTAAACTTAATCCCATTTCCCATTAGGGCAAACTTTTTTGCTGGGCTTCTGAGTAAAAAGATTTATTTGCATTATTTAAAGATGCCAAAAGGTTTGATGCTTTTTTCTTTCCACTTTTTTTTTTTTTTCTTTCAGATGAAGTGTTTTTCTGACTGTGATAACACTGAGGATTAATTTTAGGAAAATAAATATTTACTGCATCATATTGCATCATAATGCAAATCTCAAGCTCATACATATTCATCATTGGACAACTGAAGGAGCTCAGGAGAGTAATTCCTAGTGGGTTTTGGGGGTTGATGCTGTGGTTGTGGGGTTCTTTTTAACTAAAACTTCCAACCATGCGCCATGGTTCTGTTTAATAACAGATGTTTGTGTAGGACAGTTCTTTCCAGTGGGATAAACCCATACAGACCATCAGCTACAGGTGTTTGCAGCTGGAACTGTTTCCTATCCTCATCCAACGCTTGTTGGGCATTCAAGCAAAGCTGCCCAGGGGTGTTTCAGACCTGGCCCAGTTCTGAGGTGTGTTTCTCAGTTTCTGGGCAGGTAAGTGCTCGTGGCACACAGCTTCAGAGCACATAACATAGGCCAGTGCTGATGGATCCCCAGAGCGATGGGAAGATAGGACATTTGCATGAAAAGACTTAATGGTCTGGAAAGCTGTGGTGAAATGGAATCAGTGAAAGGGTCTGTAAAGAAAAATCACTGAGGGCATTTCCAGGAGTGCTGAGTTCAGTGGGGCACTGTGGGCTCCTCACTGGCTCCCAACTAACACATTGGCTCTGAAAACATTGATTGAACTTGAAATATGACTTGAAATTCCCTCAATAGGACAAATTTAATGCTTGCATTTTTGAAGCATCGTTTTATATTTAAATAACTATATATCAGATTTTTTTTAAAAGTAGAACAGATTGTGATTTTAACCAGTCACCAGGGAAGTGTTCTTCAAGGGGACAAAATGAGACTGAAACTTCATTATTTCAATTCAGGTATTATATTAATTTTGGCTTTCTTTAAAAAAAATCTTTAAAAAAATATAAGCAAAAGCAGGAAAGAGATAATACAAGAAAAACTGTTTTGAAAGCTTAGTAAGAAAAAAAAGTCACTGCAGAAGATCATGCTAAAAATCTTGCAGGAAAGAAAATTATTACAGTCAAGCATGACAAGTGAAAGCTAGGAAAGCTGAATGCAATAATCACTAGGAACTCTCATCCAGAAAATATAGGTATGCAAAATTTCATGTGTAAGTTATCCCCTAGATCAATCACATGCCCCAAATTAAATACATTTAACATAGGGTCCAATTGTCTGTTTCCCTGATGCCCTGGCCAACTTTACTGGCAATTTTTCTTGGACCAAAAACTAACTTCACCGACTCATTAAAGCTTGAAGAGCTCTAGAGCAACTTTTTAACACAAATTGATAGCAGCCAGTCAATTGGCAGTCAGTTAACCTGTGGTAAAATAAGTAAACAACTTGCCCTCACCCTGCCCTTTGCCCTTCCTCAGGTCCTGAAATGCTTATGAAAAATGTGGTCATAACCCTTGGATTGAGGGCTGCCAGGCACGAGTGCTGACATCTGTTCCAGTGCTTGGTTTTCGTGCTCAGGAGGGGCTTTCAGTCCATCTGCAGGGCTGTGAGTTCTGCAGGGTTCAGAGGCAATTCAGTTAGTTCAGTGTGTCAGTGGAAGGATCAAATGGAAGAACTTGATTTTCCCAAAGAGTCTAATTACAGTAGACACTCACCTCTCAATGGAATTGTGTTAAGTACCTATGGAAATCTTTAGACATCCACATGCCTCCTGCAAGGAAATTAAAAGCCAAAATGTTTTAAACCCCAGGGTGTTTTAAAATCAAAATTCTGCTCTAATTAAAGTAAGGGACTGGACTATTTAACGTAGAGGAGTAGAGGAGATTGATACCAGGCTCCTTCTTCCCTTGCTTATCATTAAGCAGTGATGAACATTCACTGAAGAAGGTATTATCTAGAACTAAACCTTTCTCCCTCTCTACAGCAAAGCTGCCTTCAGTTCCACTCTATCTGTACATCAAAAGATTAGTGGTAGAGATGGGGTTGATAAATTTTTCTTCTCTGTAACTAGACCTGTGTTTTTCCATAAGCACTGATAAAGAGCTCCTTCTTAATACAACCTCCCAAGTCAAAATGTCCAACCAGCACTCTCACCTTAGAAGTGCCTGCTCAGCCTGAAAGCAGGTTTTTTTAAAGCACTAGAATAAATAAATAATTCTACAGACCTGTGCCCAACAGTTAGTTTTAATGGCAGGAAAAAACAATCAAGTGATTTTATGAGTCCCAGTTAAAAGTAATTTTACAGTGTAAGTGCTTTAAGTAAGTAAATGCGACAGACAAATCTGGTAACAAATTGCTGCCTCATCGTGAGCTCCCTTCCCAGCTAATTCAGTCTCACCATGGCAGGTCACTGCTGTGCACTGCTTTGCTCTCCACAGAGTCCAGCTTTGGCCCTGCTCTCTCATCCGTCTCACTCCATTTAGTGCAGGGGGTGTGGGATTCAGCTGCTTGCATTAGGAGGTGTATGGGCAGCAAATGTGGTGTTGCAAAATTAGGATGACTTTAGGAAGCAAACAGTACTAATGGGAATAAATTTTGCTATTTCATTCTAATTTCGCTATGTTATTTATCCTAATGCTGGGGTGTTTACCCAAACACGAAGTACTGTCTGTGTGTTTATTGGGAAGCTGAGGAACCAGTTTTATAATCATTTGCACGTCTTCAATAGCATTTTCAAGTATGCATTTTCAGCAGAATACTGATGAGCTCTCTTGTATATAGCAAGTGTTTTGGCTGGAGCTGGGTGTCTGCAGGTAATCTTGAAGAGAAAATGAAGGTAGTGTGGGGTTGTTTCAGTTAATATAGGGTGCCGCTCCTTCCTTGGGCCCATCCTCCTCCAGTGCAGTGAGACAGTGGGGTCACTGCTGGAAACACCTTTGCCCAAAAGGAGAATGCTGGAAAGGATCAAGGAAGGAGCATCTGTTGTCTTTGGCCTTTGGCCTTGTGAGCTGTAGTTTGCTGTCACATCTCACAGCCAAAGGGAAGGTTTTGGGCAAGGCAATCAAAAAGACCTGACAATTTTCTTGGTAATTATTTTCCCAGTCAGTCATCAGTCTACTTGCTATGAAACTGAAACTCACTCTGCACTGCTTGGAGATGAATATGTTGGGATCAATGAGTAATTTGATCAATGTATCTAATTGCTTTTTGCTTTGGTCTCCCTGCCTTGATAAGGACAGGAACCTTATAAATAATTAGATTTGTTACTAGAGTGTATTAGTATTATTAATGTATTCTATTTTTTATTTATTCCTTCCTGTACATCAGTGGATGATGTATAGACTGCTTACATAAGGAAAAAGAAGTGCTATGCAAAGATTTTTAAAAAAATTCTATATACCAAGTAATACCAACATTATTGATAGCAGAGGAGATAGTAGTAAATTGTACATTTTTTACCACAAAATCTGCATCTTTGTACTGTCTTTGTAAACCAAGTAAATACACCAGAAATTAAGGAACGCATTGTTAATTGTGCCCATAGATGTCACAGTTAATTGACTATAGGGTAATGTGTTCTTAAGTTATGACATTGGGTTGTTTTTTTTTTGAAAACAGCATATTTCTAGGCTGTTTTTTCATATAAATATAGCTAATGCAGAGTTTTGCAAAATCAAGAGTATTAGTTTGATTTTTTTGGAAGTGTTTAAAACACAATTTTGCTTTCTTTAGTTATTGTGACAGGAAAAAATGCTTTAAATATTTTTTGTGGAACAAGGTTACCCTGGAACATCTGTCAGGTCTAATGGGCTCTAATCCAGAGGATCAGACCAGAGCAGCCTAATCCTCTCTGGGATGACTATACCAGTAAATTATCCTGCAGAAGGGGTTTATTTCTGTAATACGTTTTGCTTTGCAGTGACTGCAGGCCTGACCCTTTTAAGTCTACAGTAAATGCAGAATAGCTTACTGCAATAAAAGGAGCTCACATTTATTGTAAAGTAAGAATATTCACACTAGCAATCGCCATGGAGTAGATAATGTATTATAATTTCACATTCTTCCTTTTTTTGTCTAGCTGACCTTTCTGCAGGTAGTAGAAGTATGAGCCTGAAGTGCACTCCATAAAAATATCCCTAGGCTGAGGCATCCAGTCAGCTCTCCAAAGTTATCTGTGTAAAGAGATCAGTGTCTTTTCCCTTTTCCCTTTTTTCTCCCTTTTCCCTTTTCTTTCCCTTTTCCCTTTCCCTCCTTTCCTCCTGTAGTTTTCCTCCCTCCCTTTCCTCTCTCTCTTTTCCCCTCTTTCTTCCCTTTCTTCTCTTTCTTTCTCTCTTTTTTTTCTCCCTCCTGTAATGGGAGCACAAAGTCCAGTCTGGTTAGTGACAGCTCTTCTGTGAATAAAGCCTGCTCTTAATCCAATTTATCAGATGTTTGCAGTAGCATTTGCACAGGCCTAAGGCTTTGGAGGATGGAGAAGATGGATTTAGAGAAATAAAGCCAGCTGATAGATGGGATCACTTATTAGAGATCTTTCATATAAATTATGAAAAATAGCTACAGTGAATTATAGCTGCAGGCTTTCAGATAATAAGCCTTTCAGGAAAAAAAAAATGAAACTAAGTGACACTCAGTTCTGAGTTTCATTACCAGGCAGAATCATAATTCAAAGTTCTTTTAAAACTTCCAGGACGGTTTGCAAATCTTGATGAAAATGAAACTCAGCTTGGTCATATTTAACCAGTTTAAGTGAGTTTTTGGCTGCTACTTTACTCCAGGAATATTCCTCTCCACTTAGTTTCCAGGTTATTTCTGTCTGCAGCCCATTGCCCACTGCTCTCAAGGTCCAGGGACTGTAATTCTTTACTGTCAGTTTTTGGGCAGTTGTCCCTCATCTAAAGGGGCAGGGCTGGGGAAGCCTCCTCTGCCGAGGCAGCACTCCTGGCAGAATCAATACTAATAGCCTAGCAGGCAGAGAACCAGCAGACCCTGTTCTCCTGTCCCTGTTCATCCTTGAAATCAGACTTTCCTCACTCCCACTGCCAACCAGCAGCAGCAGCAGCAGCTGACAGTCCTGACCCAGCCCAGGGGATGCCACAGCCACAGAGAGTATTCTGAACACATTCCATTCAGGGTGTTCTCAAGGGGGTTTGGTGTGTGTGCTTGTGAAATACAGTAAGCTGAAGTCTTGAGGTTTGCCTTAAGCCGCTGCTGCCACTGGAGAAATGGAAATTTTTCAAAGTTGGGTGAAGTTTAGTAGCTGGATAGAAACATCTACCAGCCAAATATTATACAGCAGCAAAGGATGTGGGTGATAAAGGAGTTGTAATAAAGAGTTGGTTTAGTGCTCTATCATGATTTTTAAAAAAAATTCAAGAAGGAAGAGGACAGAAAAAAGAGACTGTGAATACAGTCCTGCATGTCACCATGGTGTAGCATGTCCTCAGGTCTTCTTTTGGAGACTGTGGAAGGAACAAGCAGAGGTGATGAGTGGCCTTGGTGTGAGGAATGCTTGAACGAACCAGAATTATGTCATTCGGGGAGCAATACCTGAGAAACAGGTGTGGTTGGGTTTTATATACTTACTAATGACTTATTCAGGGGAAATAAAAACTAAGTGTTTATGACCTTTTCCAATAATGAACAATTGAAACCAGCAGAATGCAGGTGCAGAGCAAAGAGAATGATGCTTAGTTAAGTCACTTTCCTTAGTTGTACAGAATAAAATCTTGCAGAGGTTTAAAAGGCTGAAGTGTACCAGTACAGCCATTTGTGTGTTCCCAAGGTCAAATGCTTTTGGTTCTTGTCATTTAAGAGTCTTTTCTCCATGCATGATTGAGCTCCATTATTCTATTCCATCCCATCTACTTGTATTAATTTAGATGTGTTGCCATTCCTTACTTACCTTTGAAACTGTGATGTATTATTGTAATGTAAACTTAACCCTGTGCCAAAAAAAACCCCAGCTGAAGCAATTTAGTGGTAGAAACCCCAAGATCCTGAAGAGATTTTATTATTTTGCAGTAAAGTTTTTCATGGGGTTCCAGTGCCCCTGCCTCATTAATATACACTGTGATGCCAAATGTAATTGCTTTCAAGTTAGGTTTTACTATGTGAAAAGTATATTGTTTCAAAAACAGTGCTTTATGTCAAGGACACCACCAGTGAAGTTACATAACTTTATTCAAGGTATTACACAACAGTAGTAAGCCTTGTAAAAGTTTGCTTGAGCGTTGATCAACAGCATGGTGGAAGATCTTTATAAAAAATTAATTCTTCAATTCACTGTTCTTGTCCTAGAATATCACATTGACTCTCATCACACATATATATATTTATATGATGTTTTGTAATTCAGAGTTCAGATAGTTCCCCGAAACTTAGATTTCTCTTTTTCATGTTTTAAAAAAGCAAAATTAGGTGTCATCCCTTTGTAGACTACAAGAATTACTTCTAAAGTGTTTTGAGGGAGTGGATCTCCTTAGGGTCTCCATGTTATTCCTTCTGCTTTCCATACACAGCATCCTGGTAATACTTGAAGGGGTTTAAAATCTATAGTTTTTACTAGTTGGTACCAAGAGCTAAGTGCAGAGCTTCTGGGCTAAATTTCCATAGTGCATAAATCTGTTTCCAAGTGTAAAATACTGTTATTTATTGAAATAGGATGCTAACCTACTTTGGATTTAAACAGAACAGATTTTATGAAACATCATTGTAGAAAAGTGTTAGGAATGTGTGAATTTGTCATGTGTCAGCCAATATTCAAAACACCACTCTCAAGTGACTTGTGCAATTCTATTAATAGACAAAATTTTGGTGAGGGAGTACTTCAGTTTGGGTATGAATCAACAGTGTTTGCTATCAGTGCAATCATGCTGAATTAAAGTACTACTTTAAATAATAAGTACTTTCTGGATTTAATTTTATGACTACTATTCCTCTCTCTTTTGAATAAACATCATTGTTATGAAAATATTCTAATCTGGTAAACATAAATTTTAAAACCCCCAAAATATATTGGGAGTATTTGAGTCATCAGCTGTGAAAACTGCTAGCAAATACAGACTTTTTGCCCAAATTAAATCAATTTTGGGTGTTCTGGTTACAATATCATCTTTTATCTTCACCTAACTGAACCAAAGAACTCCCAGTGAAGAAACTTTGACAAACTAATCTAAGGGGTTCATTTTGTTAAACAATATTTGACATGTTTGGGATTTTGGCCTGAAATTCTATCCCAGACAGACTTGTCAAAAGCAGGAACCACAGCACTGAGGTTATACATGCTCAGTGTTTAATGGGTATTACACTAATCTGACATGACAGACCATTTCCATGCTCTTGCACAACAGGCCATGTTACCATCAGTGTATTCAGGAAACTAATAAATCTTACTTGTATGTAATTTTCTCTTAAATAGCAAGCAGAGTTGTATGTGATGCTTTGGCTAATGTGTGGCAAACAGAGATGTGTCCTTGTAAAATGGGATTACAAACACAAAGTGATGAAGATACTCATCTCATCTCAGCTGTAGAAGTGTTCCTCATGTGTCAGGTGTTCGAGAAGGACCCAGTATTTTCTTAAATTTTGTTTTCTTTTTCAGTAAGCAAACTTTCTTTTAAAAGCCTTTTAACAAAAGTATTGCCATTTGTATCGTCATGTTTATTGTGCGTGGGTAAATTGCTGAGGAGCGAGGCTTGGATCAAAATTAACTCGAAAATAGCCTTCAGCATGAGAAATATTTGTATTTAAATAGAACCCAGGGAAATCCTTCTAGCCTCTGAGAGAGCCCCAAAGGGGAGTTGGCAACTGTATAGCAAACTGAAGTGTGCAGATCTTGAGCCTCGCAGCAAATCCAGTAAATATGTGTGGTGTAACACAGCAAATACGGGAAGGCTTTTAGTTACAGAGGTGTGTAAATGTTGACAAATATGATTAACTGCAGAGCACAAAATTCATTCGCAGCATCAAAGGCAAAACTAAAATTACTTTTTCCCGCCCCCCTCCAGGATTATGCTGAAAAGAAAAACACGATAGCAAAAGCTCTGGAAGATCTTAAAGCCAACTTCTACTGTGAACTCTGTGACAAGCAGTACTATAAACACCAGGAGTTTGACAATCACATTAACTCTTATGATCATGCTCACAAACAGGTAAGAGGAATCTGCTCACTACTTCGATTTAGTTTCAGATAGAGTAATGATGGGCTTGAAAATCACAGCTGAATTGTCCTCAGTTTCACATGCTGGAAAGCAAAATGCACTGTTTTCTTGGAAACAAATCTCATCATGGAGATTTTACAGTCAAAATTTCTGAGGTGGGAAGAAAGACAAATTTGAACAGTTTAATTGTGAGGAGGAACAGAGAATGATGAATAATATGATTAAAATTGTAAATGTATGATTTCCTCCTTATCAGTTTACTTTTTCACATAAATGCTGTGGTTTACCTCAGACGTGACTTACTGGGAAACATTTGTTGCAACAGATGTGCATGAGAAATAACAAGCTCCTTGGTAGACTTTGTTTTAGTACAGATACAGTTCTGAAACAGACTATGACTTCTTAAATTATTACAGATACAGTTCTGAAATGAGCTATTATTTTATTTAAATGCATCACATAAAGAAAAAATAGTGCTCTAGTAGGTTTCTATGGGTTAGGTTTAAAGAATTAGTATTTACATTTTTATCACCACGTTGTATCACTTCACCTCCAAGTTGTGTGTCCTGTTTTGGTGAGATAAAAGCAGTGCTTGCACATAATGAGAGAGCAACAGGGCAACATCCTGATCTGCAGAGGAGTTACATCTCTGTAATTCAGAGGGAAAGACAATGCATCTTGACTCCCCCGAAGAGAAATGTAATGTAATGATAGTGTAAAGATGTGTAATAACTGTACAGGAAGTTCCTACTTAGGCCACTAAGCTGGTAATTATTCTGTGTCTTTTTTTTTTTAGTCTGGTGAAATCATATGGTTGTGTACCTGGATTGATTGCTTTTCATTCTAATTGAATCTCCCTTTTTCCTGCAATTGTGCTCAGGGTGAACATAGATGAACTACTCCACATTTTATATCTGTATTATATAGGATAATGATTTGCTTTTCTTTTCTTTAGCACTTGCCCCTGAAACACTTTCTCTCTCACTTGTGTTTTTATTTAGCCCATAATTTACACAGTCAGTGTGAGTGTTAGATTTACTTTGGGAAACTGGAGATCTGAACCTTGGCAGCAACAGCAACCTATGAGGAGCTGGAGGAACAGATACAAATATTAGATAAGAAATTAGCAGGTAGCTTCATTACATCCTGTAGCTGTTTATTATGAGTTTAGTAAAAATATGGCTGGAATTGATTCATCAGGTGTTACATTAACACAGCAGCACATCATTGATGGGTGGCAGGAAAAGAAGTGATGGGCAGAGTCTTCCCTACTTGACCTCACTTAGGATTTTTATTTATTAATTTTTAAGTGCTCCAAAGCACTTTGAAATAATAAGAACCCGAAGGCTGCAGTCCTTGTTCCTCTGTTCAGTATTGATGAAAAATTGATTTTGAAGCTGAGGTCAGGTGTGAGACTGAAGGGGAGGTTTTTTCCAGTGCTTCACATGGCAATTCTTGTTTTCTCAAGGTTTTAGACAGGAGAAGTTGGGCACTGCACCAGCCTCTGTGGGACCTTCATAAGTCTAATCACATTGCTAGGAAATCAGAAAAAAACAGTTTTCAAGTAAAAAGAATTCTATGGATACTTGTTTGGCTGAAGTAATAATTTTCTGTAATATTACTGGGCAATAAAACTATAGATTCCTGAGATAAAATGTTGAGTTTAACTCTCCTGGAATGTTTTATTTGTGGTGGCTTCTACTGGTGTTATGAAGAAAAAACATTCCTCTTCCCATATTTCAGGTGTAAAAGGTGGCAGGCAGCATGTGCTGCAGCACAGGCTCTCTCTGATTTGCTCTGTTTTCAAGAACTTCATACCAAATGGCTTTTTTTGGGTAATTTTAATAAGCTTCCTGGAGACATATGGAGCTGCTACTGCTGAATGCTCTGATTTTGTCCTCAGACTTCCTACCTCAATGGCAGAAGTTTCCCAGCAGTTCAGTGGAGGTGAGAGGAACTAGCAATCTGTCTTTGGATTTTGCTTCATAGTTTTTCTCCAACTTTTTCCCTTCTATCATACCTTTCCACACTAATGGACAGGTGAGGGGAAGTGCTGAGTACAAAGAGCTTTCCACTATCCAAGGGGAGTTGTAAGCTTGTGCAGACAGTTGGGTTTCAGTGATCCCAGCACCTGAGAGTGGTTTTTACATGATCAAATGGATGAAAGCTCTGCCTGGACCTGAGTTCACCCCAGTTTTTGTGAAAAGCCATATTTTATCCTAATTGTGCAGTCTGTTATCACACCATCTAAGCCATGGGAGGGTTTGGCAGAGAAAATGTTCCTAACAGCTCCTGTACCTCAATTCTATTGTAGAAGATTTTCTTTCCATCCATTTGGAAGCTTCTAGCACAGAAAATTTACAGGATTTAAACCAGAAGATTTATTATGTGGGTTCCCTCCATTGGCTGGGAGGCCCTGTGCTGTCAGGTGTTGGTTGTGTTTTGATTTGTTGTGCCTTACAGCTTCTGAACACCCACTTTGAGACAGTGTGAGCACCTTCTGAGCAGTCCTGAAAGAAAGCACAGGACTAGGGTAAAACCAGTTTTATTTCCTAGGACCTGAAGGAGTGCAGTGTCTCAAGAGCCCCACTGCCTCTGTTAGTGTTTTCCTGCTCTTAGCTTTTACAATATTGTTTGGAGAGCATATCTGTAGCTTTATGAAATACTCCAGGAAAAGTAACTTGCAAGCAGACAGTGGTAATGGAGAAAAATGAACTGTCTGCTTTGCTTTGAAAGCTTAGACAAAGAAAAAAAAAAAACCCAAACAAAATAAAATGCTGGTGTCTTTAAAAGCAGCAATGTTCTGAGCTGAATACAAAGAGATATGTAACTAAGGCAGAACTGCTGTTATTTAATACAGTAATGAGATAATTGCTCTTTGATAATGTGGGATTTGAGAGCCATAGCAGGGCTTTAAAAATATCTGTATGACTGTGCAGCATCTCCTTCACCTCTGGAAGGAGCTCTCCGAGGTGCTGTATTCAGGAGGCTGGAAAAGCCCTGCCTGAGCTCCTCGAGACGCTGTGGGTTTGATAAGTGTGGGTTTGATAAATGTGGGTGAGCATCAAGTGTGAGGCTCTGGGTGACCTCTGTGTCAGAGCTGCTTGGACTTGGTGAGTTGTGCTGTCCTGGGGCAGAAACCAGGACCACACAGCTCTGTCTCCTGCACCAGTTATTCTCCAGAGACTTTTGTCACTGCAGGGACAATGAGGGTTTGAAATCTCCATCCCAGAACTTCTGATTAATTACCTAATACCACGGCAGCACACTCGCGTTTGGTGCTGTTTCTCCTCCCAAGAGGACTCTTCCAAATACCAAACAACAACAATAACAGCAAAAGCTGTGATGAAAAATAAATAGCCCTAATGTATTTGCATCTACAGATGAAAATACAATCAATTAAGTAAATTATAAGCAGGAATTTTTCCCCACAGAATCCGAGGTCATTTCTCAAACTGTTCCTCTCTGGATGAAAATGATCTCTCTGCTCTAAAAATGTATTTAAAATTGCACGGAGGGAATCATGTGCAAATTATGCAGGAAGACTAAATTAGTAGTTGTCCCCTTTCCCTATTCCAGACACAGATTTCTCTTATCTACATTTTTCTCCTCTCTTTACATATTTTTCTTTACACATTTTTTTTGAGATCTGTGCCAAATAAGCTAGAGATACTCTCTATCTACATTAGAGAGTATCAGTCTGTAGTCAGTCAGAAGTCCAAACTTAAGTAATTTTCATGTGTTTGAATAAATATTTCATGGAATATGGGTGGAGAAGAAGAAATTTGAAAGTGAAAAGGTGTGACTAGGCATAACAATAATATAACTCATCATCCTTTTACTAAATCTGTACCTCTTATGAGTTACAAGGTATATAAGGTATAAATTAAGAGGCAAATAGCACATTTGGGATGCCAGTATTCCCAGCAAAGATAATTGGATGTTAGCAGTTATTTGAGTCTGCAATTTAGAAACAAAGCAAAGAATCCTTGTAGTCATCATTACAGCTCCTTTTAACAGCTCACACTAGAGTTATTCCCTCTGAAAAAGAAAAAGCCCATCTCTTCTGCTCGGCTGGCACCTGCAGAGGGTGCACTGCAGTGCATCTGCAGCTTCTGGCAGAGCCCAGAGTTTGTGTCTGTTTGCAGGGAAATGGAACAAGAGCTGGGAGAGTTATGAAGTGAAAGAAATGAACTCTTTACTGAGAGCCAGCAGTGTTTTATGCTGGTTTTTTCAGGCATGCTTTTTGCCCGTTGGGCTCCCCTGGAGCTGTGGGCATCAGACTGAGCCAGAGGCAACATCATTGAAATGTAGAAATAATGATTCTTGAGAAAAGTGTTGTCTTCTAGAGCAATATGTCTTCAAGAGCTTTGGTTTAGTGTGGGATAAAAACTGAAAAGTTTCGATAATCTTCTGAAGATTTGCTTCATAAGAAAAAAAAATAAAGTGATACATTGTGGGTAGATTTTGATCATATTCACTAATGAGAGATTTCATAATATAAATCTGCTGGTCTTGGATCAGGAAAGAGTTCATTTCTTTCACATCCTAACTGGGCAGCAGCATGCAGGTGCAATTCCAACTGCTCCACCCTCCCAGGGAGAGAGTGACCCTGTTGGATGGAGTTTCTGGGACACAGGGATGCACTTGCAGTGTCTTTTTTTTTTTTTTTTTCATTCCTTGCAAGTGAAAATAATTATTTGCAATGCATTTCAGTATTTCCCTTCTTTGTATTTTTCTTTTCTTCGTAGCTAAGTGACTTATTTTTAATATTAGATAGTCAGGATTCTTGCAGCTGAATTCTCTGGAATGAAGAAATTTTATGTTCCTTCTCTTCCCTTATCTTGTTTCTCATGTTGGAGAGGCACATCTCGGTGTGTCCTTGTGGGCAGACAGTCTGAACTACCCAAGCATAGATGAGATTTAAACATTTGGGTTTGAATCGATCTTGTGTAGTGCTTTCTTACTGTTATTTCTTTCCCAGAATGTAGCTTGGCATGTCTTCCTATATTTCTCTTTTTTCCCCTCAGGAAAACATCCTCATCTTTGTAGCCTTTTTAAATATTAAGGGAACACAAACAAATGTTCAGCTGTGCATTCATATACATATATGTTTTTGTAATGCACATGCAACTGTGAAATGAGCCTCTTCTCTCCAAAACACACACTGCTCTATCACTGTGTTTCAGGTTGGTTTGGGTTTTTTTTTTCCATTAAGATTGCATTATTTAACAGTCTTTTGTGGTTGGATTGGTGGTTCTTTGAGTTTTTTGAGGGTTTTTTTAAGTGAAAAGCTTCCTTTTAAGTTCTAAGCACTTGTGCTGGCATTAATGCTAATAAGGGTCATCACCAGGTCTATTAATTACAGCTCAGCACTGCTGGGAGCACTGGAGCTGAGCCTTGTGATAGACTTGGCGCTTCCTTTTTCAACCTCTTTAAATAATAAAAACAAACAAAAAGCCTTCTGCTGTTCCTGTGAAGAGACAGGCAGAAGTGCCAGCATGACAGGAGCACCCTGGGCCACAGAGGAGGCAGCCAGAGTGAGGATCTCACTCCTTTGGGGTATAGAGATGTGTCCAGAGCCTTTTTTGAGATGGGGTCACCCCTGCCACCACGTGTGGGTGGCTTGGGGTCAGTTTGGTGTGGGCAGAGTGAAGTGCCCAGAGAAAATCAGCAGGAACTTGAAGGCTTCAGGAAGAGGGGAAATGCAGCCCCATTGTGTTGGGACACAAAGCCAGGGGGAAAATGTTTTGCTGGTCTTCTAATAATGTGTCTGCAGCAGAAGGCTGCCAGTGGGACTCTTTACCCCACTTTACAGAACGTATTTTAAAATTAAATGGATAAGTTCTGTTCTTTATGAATATTTCAGTATATGTAGGGAGCAGCTTGACACGCTGTTTCCCGGATGAAAGAAAAAATTTATTTGTTTTGCTTCCAGTTTTTTATTTCACCTATAAAATTTCATCCAAGCGATTCGTTTCTTGATGGGTATCAGTGTAGCAGAGTAGTTAGGCACTCTTTAGCTCCAAACTTGTGCTGACGGGTTAGATGAGGATATTTTTGAGCAAAGTATTAATCCTGCAAAATCCAATTTTGTTGCCAACGAGCGTTCTGTTTTCTCATTACCAAAAAAAAAAAAAAAAGACATATCACTATGTCCCTGCCTTAGTAATTACAACAGAAAAGATACCGTGTAGCTTTTTCTGTTTTCATGTTTGGGAAATTCAATTCTGTAATAATGTTTGATTAACTAATTGAGTTATTTTTTTTTTCTGAAGAAGTGTTTTTAGAGCAAACACAATTACAGTAGAGGAGTAGATCCCCCATCTGTCCCAGTAATATTTGCCTGCAAACAGAATATTAACCCCATGCACTGACACTGCTGATTCCATGAGGAGCCTGTGTTTTACTGAAGAAGGAGCTTTACCCACTGCAACCCTTCCTCAGATAAGAAACTTAATATTTATCCTCAGTTTTGGGGGTTTTTTTCTGGTTTTGAGTTACTACAGCCCTTTCATTCCTGTCTTTTTCAATATCCAGATCAGCCTGATAACCTGATAAATCACTGATGCTAAAGTTCCACGCAAAAAAATAACAGCTTTTTTTTTAACCACACATTGCTCATTTATTACTGTTTTCCAAATCTAGATTGAGCAAATTACTTCAGTGAGGGGGAAAAAATTACAACACCAATGCAAAGAGAGAGGGAGGAGTAAGGAGTAAGGGATATGAAGAAATATTGTGTGCTCCATACATCCTTGCATGTTCCTTTCCCTGGCATGCATTTATACTGCTGTGTGGTTCACCCTTTATTTACAACTCTACTCGTATATTTCAGTTCAACTTGGTGTTTTTAAATCAGTTCATGAACATTTCTGTGTGCAAGTTAGCAGAACTTGGGGCTGATTTTAAACTTTCCTTTACTGTATTAGGATCTATCAGCTTTCTGCCATTTGGACAAATTATTGCAAAAGAAAATACTTTTTTCTGTTCATCAGTAAGATAAGAATGGACATGATAATTAGGACTTGAAGATAGGAAAAAATGCAGTTCTATAGCCCATGATTCCTGAGGCATTGTGCATATTGTATTGCATCTTTGACAGTGTTTTTATGGGGGAAATGATTAAAAACTTGTACAGACATGGAGATCAGATGATGATTTACTATCACTTACTTTGTTGTATCAGGGAATAGATTAGCTAAGCAAATACCTACAAGAAAAATACTGTGTTTTATTTTCATTTGTGCTTTAACAGTCAGTCTTCCATAGTTAATTTAAGGTTCATTATGGCTACAGAATTCAAACCCATCATCAGAGTACCTTTCCTGCAGCTTTCAGAAATTCTAGATGCAGTTCCACTGCTGTCCTGAAAGTAATCAAGCAGATTGTAGATTAACTGTGAGTAATGAATAATATGAAAAGCATTTTGTTACTCCATGGTTTTGAGCTGTCAGTGATCAAAAAGAAAGTGAAAGAAAACCCTAATACATTCCTAGTGGTATATTAAGTTCTGACCCCTCAAGGTGAATAATTTCTTACAAGATGATCTAATTTGCTAAAGCTATTAAGTGGTGTATGTGAGTGGTTAGTACTCCATGCCTGACACTGCAAAAACCACCTTCTAGTTTATTATTTGCTGCCAAAAAAGAATTTCAGATTTTTTTTTTTTCCCCTCTGGGAGTATTCTTCATGCCCTGAAGTTTGTGCATGCTGGTTTCCAAGTGAGAGTTCATTCTTCTGTGGGAAGAAGCAAGCAACCTTTTCAGTACAAACCACAGTGATTCTTAGGGTAATTATTGCAGTCTTTGCTGATCCTTGAAAAATCAACCCTCCATTCAATTCCAAAAAAGCCTGTTCTTTTTTTAGCGTTAGCTCTGACCTGTTGACGAAGCGCGGCGATGCAATCAGCGCTGCCTTTTGTGAGGAGATGTGACAAGGCAAACAAACCACATGGCACTGAGAGTGCTTTTGCCACAAGCTGGCACCTCTCAGGGCCAGGGGTGACCTCCTTGTGGTCCAACTGGGGACAGGCTCTGTGCCTTGGGCAGCCACGAGCACTGGGGTGTTGTTAGTGCTGCTCTAGAAACAATAATTACTTTTATTCCAGATATTTTAGCTGCTGCTTACACAGAAATGTCTTCCTAAACCACTCTAGGATTGTTCAGTGGAGGCTAAAATATGAACTCAGGTTTTTCTTCTCTTTTTCCCTATGCTGTCAATGCAGTGTTGGCTGCAGAGCCTCTGCTGGTTTGCTCTTGCCTCAGTTTGGATTTCTAATTAGTGCTCCAACCACAGCTCTGCAGGAGGGGTCTGAGTGGCTCCTGAATTTAAGCTTTCCTCACCCTCACACTGCAAAGGAGTGAAATAAGAGAGACCCCAATAAGGTGAGTGTTGGCAGGGAGAGATGAGGTGGGCAGGAATGCATCCGCTCTGTCCTCTGCTGGCAGACAGGCAGTAACCCTGGCTGGAGAACATTTCAAGAGTCAGCGAAAGTGAAAGCTAGGAATGTGCTCCTGCCTTCATTCCTGGTTGTATTTTGGATTGGCTCAGGCTTTTCCTTCATCTGAAGGATACCATGCACTTGTCCCAGTCATCCCTCCTGGTTCTCACTTTCACCTAGCCTTGTTCTTGACAAACATCCTTGTGACAAACCTGAATGATTCTGTAAAGGACTTCTCAGTTTCTTCCAAAGTCTCCATGTGTAGCAGAAAAGTAGTGGTTCAGCATCACATGACTGAAAATGTGGTTTTCTTTTCTTTGAATGATTTTTTTAAAATCATTTTAAAGGCATTTAATCTGCATAAGACAATATAAATACAAGCTCTGTATGTGACTCTGCTTCCCTCTTGCAGAAATCCTCTTTCCTTGAATTGTCTGTTCCAACAGCATGTTGCATCTTTTCTTAAATTAGAACTGGCAAGAGACCCTTGGTATACTGTAACATAAATTATAAACTATATTAATTCCAATTCCTTCATGATTAATGTAACGACTTTCAAACGCCTGGCTTCCCTGATAGCACTTACTGCTGTTGTCTTGGTGTGCATTCCTGATACACATCGTGATAACAAGGGAGGACACCAGTAAGCCCTGCACCTGTATTTGTACCTCACTTTCCCTGTTCCAGCACTGAAGTTCAACTGAGGAGAAAAAAAATACATAATAAAAAACCTTCAACTTTTTAATGCTGTTTTTCTTTTAATTTACTTTAAACTTTTTTTAAAAAAATTTTATTGCTGTTAAGTGCTTGCTTGTGCTGGCATCTGTATGCCACATCTGGCATAGGATCTCATTTTGTTACATGATTTATAACTACAGAGAGACATATCTGCTTCATGCAAATTGCTTGTAATGAGAGCTGGAAACAAAGCAAGAGACTCCCAGCGATGGGATGGCAGAGAAGGGTTACAGCAGTATGAGAGGTTGGGGATCATTATTGCAGGCTTTCTTAACATTCACAAATGGGACATGTTAGGAAAAAGTGAAATGAGTGGATGAAGCATTAAAATGGTGCTTATCAAAGTCACCCTTGGTTGTTTTCACTGCCTTTGCTAAGCAAGCATTAAGCCATCAGGAATGGTTCTTTCTAGTGTTTAGTGAGACAGAGCCTGCTGCCTCCTCTCCTTCCCTCTCATCTCTCTTCACAGTCCCACTTCTCAGCCCCAGCAGGAGACTTTTCTTCTGTGCCATTTCAAGACTCATTTCTTACCTAATGAATCCTTTTTCCGCTTGTTTGTTTGAGAGTACAACACATGCTGTTGATGTGGTTTGCTTCATTTTCTTCCCTCCTTTCTGCCCATAATTTTGCATTTCTAAGGAATACCCAATTAGCATACTTTTCCTTGCATTGGCCTTGGTGTATAGGGTTGTTTAAAGATTATGGATTGTATAATGAGTAATACATTAAAAATATCATCTGAGATAAATTTTATAGTCTAGCTGTGAGCTTTATGTGCTCACTGGATAAGAACACATTTGAGTCCAGCCTGTCTCACATCTTTGTCTCACCTCGTCACTGAGCCCTTTGTGTTTGCTTGGCACAGTGGGAGCTCGAGTCTGGGTTACTCCTTTGTGACCAACACCTTCAAGTGGCCACAGCCAAGATAACTGAGTTCAGCTTGGATCTCAAAGAGCAAAAGAAGGGTTTCTGAGGGGCAGGTGAAATCACTGGGGGATTAACAGCTAATAGAAGTATTCTGCAGGGAATATTTACAAGAAGTTTTGTGTTCAGATGCTTAGAAGTAGGTCAGGCCAGAAGCAGATGTCCATCCATCCCATGCCAAATGCCTGCAAGACATATGCTGTATACTTGGGGCTATTTTAGGATCCTTTTTCTTTTTTTCTAAGGTCAAAAAAAAAAGGAGAAAAAAAGAAAAAAAAAATGAGGAGGATTGACTGTCCAAGCAAAGTTCTCATTTTGGCTGAGCAATAGGGTTTGTAATGGTGGGAGCTGGGCAGCCTTAAAATGGCTTAAGATGATGATGTGGGGGTTTATTTTACTTAAATAATGTAAAGACATTAGATAATGTCTTAAATGATAGCTAGTCTTCTCCAAATGACTGCAGGCAGCTGATTTTCTTTCCCAGCACTGTTGGGGTATCTTGCTTTGGCTCTGCACACCTGCCTGGCTGGAACAAAGGCAAGCCAGAGTAGCAAATGACTCATCTCTCTGCCTGCATTAACAGCAAGATCAACAATGCAAGAACAGTGTTCTGTCATTTTCCTTAAGCAATAGAGAAAAGACTGTGTAGTAGGAAGTGCTGGGTTTGGGAGCTTCTTATTGCCTCAGCGTAAGACAAGTGTGAAAATCCATGTTCATGTCCCTGTTGGAGAACAGAACAGCTTCACTGGCTGCTCCTTCAGTGCTGGGGCTCCACTGCTGCACAGAGCTTCTGTGCCTTTCCATCTGGGTTGGCACAGAGAGGATGAGCTCCTCTGCAAACCCCTCCAGCTGCCATCTGACCTGGAGAAACTTATAATAACAATAAACTGGTATTTATTTTTAAGAAGGCAGTTGAGAATAACAAGGTTCAAGCAGTGTTCCTCTCTTCTTGGTCCACTGCAGAGGGTGAGCAGTTCTGCAGGTGAAGCAATGCCAGTGTGAAGCAAACTTCAGGTGAAGCAAACTCCTGAGCTCTTCATGCTCTCAGTCATATGTGTGCAGTTTGAAAAAATAATAAATAAATAAACCCCACAGAGCTCATAATAAAATTCTTAAAATATTAGTCACTTCTGGGAGCACAGATGATTTCTGTGGAGTAAACTGCCTGGTATACTGCTAAAGAAAATATTTTCTTGCACATTTGCATCTGCTGTCACTGACAGTAAAATTGCTTTATATTGAAATATAAAATAATGGTAGTGTGTTGCCTACCATGACAGGAACTGTAAGAGGTTTTGACCTTTAGTAGGCTTTAATGCATGCTCTACAGAGGAGCCAACACTTCCATTTATTAACTTGTAATTGTCCAAAATAAATCCTACTTTTTCCCGGTCTAGCAGATTGAAGCCTAGGGTATGTTAATTGTGCTGGCTCTTCTCCAGGCCTGACACCTTGACAGCTCTTGTCAGCTTTTAAAAGTTATTCCCCTATGAAAACTATACTAGTTATTCTCCCATAATGGCCTTGCCACTCATCTCCTCTGTGTTTTTTAATTCTGACATCAAAGTTGGTGCTTAGCGCTGACCCCCTGACAGGAGAGCATTCTCTAATGATGAGCAGTAGGTCAGTGCTCCCTGTTTTGGAGGAATGCAAAAAAAAAATTAAATCCAGCACTTTGGTTAGCAAGTGTACACCTGGGACTCTTGCCTTACTAAGGCTCAGGTATTTGCTCTTCATTAAAGAAATGAGGTTGTACAGTAAACTGATTTATTAGCTGTACCACCCAGTGCTCTAATCTCATCAAATCTCACACTGTGCAGGACTAGAGCATCTCATAATTTCTAAGAAAAGGCTGCTAATTAACATTTATGTGCTCCAGAACATGATGATGCTGAGACTGGTGGCACTTTTTCCTTTTGGTTGGCACTGCAGCAATATAATTGTGCTGCTGAAGAATTGTGCTGCCTTGGAGATACAAACCTGAGACCTTGACCACCTTGGTAATTGCAGTTCCCAGGCTGCTTTCTGAGCAAGAGGGTTGTAGCCTCAGTTGTGCACTGGCCAAAATCCAGGCAGGTATCCATGTTATGTTCCATTAATCTCCCCTGCAGCTCCAGCTGGTGCCAGTGGCTTTTTCTCTTTGCATGCTCACTGTTTGGTGTAATTGGTGAGCACTGTCAGGGAGCTGCCCCTGTCTGAGCCCAGAGCAGTTGTGTTCCATCGATGGTACAGTGCACTCCTCAATCCCAGTGCCTGGAAAAGAATAACCCCCCCCCCACTGTAACACTGTAGAATTGATTGTTATTGGAATTATAGGTTCTGGGTGAGGAAAAATGCTACTGACTGTGTTTGAGTCCTCAAGCCACCAGAAATCACTGGTTTCTGTGTTTGGGTTACATGTGGGCAGATGAACAGCACTAATCACATCACATTGCAGAGAAAACAAGTTAAAGGCGATGCTTTTACTTCCACTTGCTGGAAGTGCAGTAGCAGAATATTATTTGGGACAGTCTGATGTGTTTTGATGCAGGGTTTTGTTGTTTTTTTCTGATGACTACTCCGTTGTGCTCTAGAATCCAAGTTTTTCTCCCTCTGGCTTGAAAAATGAAGTTACAATTATGTGAGGATCACACAGTAACTGGGAGAGGCCAATAAACGTGCTGTACCTTCAGTTCCTTGACTGTGTTAAGATGGTATAATTAATGATTTTTCACTATGTTCAAGATACTCAAGATTGAAAGGCAAAACTACAAAAATCAGTAGTAATTAGAGTTTACTTTTCATGTTCCCATTGGGCTGAGCCTGCAAAACCAAGCTGCCAGCTCTGGTTTCCCAAATTGCCAGGACCAGAAACACCAGTTCTTAGAAAATATGACTGTCACCCCAGGTTCTCCCTTTACCTGTAGGATTGAGAGCATGAAAGATTTTTCCATCATAAACCCAATTCAGGGGGCCATTACAACAGATCAGAAATAGCTGAGGAGCTGCACAAGAAGGGAGGGATCACCTATTTTAAAAGTGAAGGAACATAAAAAGTAACATGACTGAGCCTTTCCTAAATTTTACATCCTATTGGCTGCTGGAAGATAAGAGTTATTAGGCTCTTCTGTAATTCTTCCAGGGTGGAAGTGGGGCTGGAGCAAGAATGTGGACACAGATTGCAGATGTGCTGTGCACAGGGCACCAGCTGGTGTCCTGAGGGTCAGCAGGAGTTTCCAACACAATGATTTATTGCTGGTGATTCTGCCCCAGGCAGAAGTGAGAGTTCTCATCAGAGCCATGTGTCCTCCTTGTAGGCACACGAGACTTGCTCCACAACATCTGTTAAAAGGAGGAAACAAGTCAGAGCTCTGTAGTGCATCTGTTTGAGAGGTTGTGAGGCTGCTGCCTGTGATTGGATCAGACTGGTGATTGCCTGCTGGAAAGCACCAGCTCTGCTTTCAGGAGTGAGAGCTGCTGGGGACTTGCACTGCTTAAATGTGCGTGAGTTTGATGAATAGACTCACCTCGTGCTTTTGGCAGGTGCAGCTGAGTGTTTGTGGTGTCTCAGGGAAGGCTCTGGATTTCTGGTGGGGAGCCAAGGATCCAAGTTTAGGTTTTCAGGGATTTTGTTCTCACACTTCACCGTCTTTACTGATTGAATGAAAGCTTGAAGGTTGAACACTGCAAAATACTGATATTTTAATGCAAGAGATACTTTAAATTATGCAAAATAACTTAAGCAGTCCTTATATTTTGTGTGGATATAAAATATGGTTTTCTCTCACAAAGGAATTTTTCACCCAGTGTCTGATTATCCTTCTTAAATTTCAAAGGAGGGGAAAGTGCTGAAACCTGAGTGTAAGATATAGGTTCAAGGCATAGCTCCATCCAATTTATGCAGTAAAGTGCTATACATTAATAAGACTTCATGAGAACAGAAAACACTGTAGTACTTCTGCCAACTTATTAAAATTAGGTAGCTGTTACTTTACTTCCATCTTCAGTGATCTCCTAGCAAGTTATTTCCTTTAATACAAATTTGGGCAGTGGGATCAAGAATGAGCTTTAGTTGTCTGCCAGCAGCTCACTTGGGCACCTGCTTCCTCAAAATTTGGGAAGCTCCCACCAGGTCCGGGTGCAGAGTTTGCTGCACAAACCAGGCTCTGCTGCTGCCTTTGCAGAATGGTGAAATGGGAAATGGTCCTGAAAGAATTCCCATGGTTGTCTGCCACTCCATCTGAAGATTTATTTTGAGTGATGAAACTGAACTGTTCCCCTTGCCTAATGCTGGGAATCATCTATGACTTTGTTGATCTCTGTGCCTCTGTTAGGAGAGGTCAGCATGAGATGAGCCACGGGGGTTGCAGCCCATTCTAAGTAGTCTCAAATCAGAAAGGAGATGAAGTGTCAATACTGTGTGAGGTTTTTCATGGCAGCTGCTTCCCACTGACTCCATTTTCAGGCAGAGTTTGAAGCACAGGGTGTTTTGTTTGGGAACCTGGGCAGTACAATAAATCTGAGTGAGGCCAGGAATGGTGAATGAGTCTCCTGCTCTCCTTTGTTTGAAGCCTGTTTGTTTGTCCCTTCCTTTAATTACACATGTTCTCACCACCCCTGCACTGTGTCCTAAAGTGCTGAGGTTTTGTGTCACTCTTTCAGCTTAAATACTGCACATATTCCCTGCTGAATTGTGCTTTTTTACTGTAACTGGAAGACATTTTAATGTGTGTGTTTTGTGTTAGAGGTAAGCCTGTAAGTTTTGTTCAGGAGCTGTCTAAGCTTTGGAGCTTGATGAATTTCCCAAGCCTTTTTGAGTTTCTCTGTGACTATGCAGTTGCGTCCTGCACAAGCAGGCAAGAAACAGTTTTGGGGATGACATTTTGATGAATGGATTCAAGACTTTCATAAAGGATGAGTCACTTTGATGCCATTGAGAGAGAGAATTCCAACAATAAATCCAAAATCTGCAGAGAGAGAAAAGTACTGCTTTTGTAAAGTTGTGTTCTACTTACCTTTCCTACGCATCATCTGTGGCAATGTTGCAGAAAAAGGGAGAGGATGTGGAAGGAAAAAACAAGTGTCTTCCAAAGGTTTTTTCCCCTGTCCCAGCCCAGAGGGCACTGCAGCATTATGGGAAGAAATCTTGAAGCAGAAATGTGGGAACCTTAAGGCAGAAGTAACAATCTGAGACCAGCCTGCTTTAAGGGAGGTTGTGAAGACTGAGAGCAGGTATCTGAAATATCTGTGTTTCCATGGGAGATAACATGTGGGGAAAAGAGCCAAAATTTGGTAAGATGGAAGGAAATGTTGTTATTTGCCTCTGTATTTCTATAGCTATCCATAGGAAAAGAGATGCATGAAGGAATTTTAATCCAAATTTATGGGAAAGTTCTCCTCTGTTTTTCATTAAAAATGCCCATAAGACTTTCTAGAAAGAAAAAGATTTGTGTGGTTGACAAAAATAAAAACACAACTACTTTAGTGAATCAACCAGGAAATAGGGTTATCACTCACAGGGTTCTTCTGCCAAATTAAAGACCAACAAAGACATCTGTTTCAGTTCAATAGTGTAAATCTTGTGCAAAAGCATAGAATCTGGTCTGTAAATACTTATTAATTGTGGAGTGCTATTACTGCTTGTGAGGTGCTTGAAGATTGTGAGAGGTTTGTTTGCAGGGCTGGGAGTTCTCAGAACAAGATTCTTCTTTTTTTCCCCTTGTCTTTGTAGGAAGAGGTGGCAAGGGTTTCCCAGCTCCCATCAATGGTTCTTAGTTGCTGAGCACTTTGTTTCTTTGAGTTTGCTGAAGGCAAGGAGAGAGAAGCACTTTTTAAACTTTTGTAAACATACAGTTACGTTGACCTTGAGATGATAAAGCTTCTGCTCTTGTTTTCCATTTTCTGTGGCAATGCTTTATCCAGAAATACCTTCACATGGAGTATAGACATTTTAAATCTGTCTTCTGCTGAGATATACAGAAGGTCCACCTAGTTAATTGCCCCTGTTATTTATGTGCCAGATAGATGGCTATTTGTGGGACGCTTTTTTCTTCTTTTCATCAAACCTTGAGCTTGTGGCAGTTCAGATTTCAGAGTTCAGTGCTGTGGGTAATGCTCTGTGCTTCCTTGTGCAAGGCTCACCTGTAAATTGGAAACTGTATCATGGGATTGGATGTATTTATGTGTTTCCATCTTTGCTGTCATTACTGTAAAGAAAAGGTACAAAAGGATAATGTTAGTTTTCCTCAGGAATTGCTTTCTGCCTTTAAGAATACGGACTGAGATTTGGGTACATTTCCATTCAGTAATGACTTTACGTTATTAGTTAATTATTGTTTTTCTTAATTTCCTGGTGATTCTTAATCAAGGGCAAATTACCTCCTGATAGGTTCATATCTGACTGAGGTGAAGAAATGTTGCAATGAATTCTTTCTGGGTTCTGTTGAAACAGAAAGCTGTCCCCATCATCAGCTCTGTCAAACACCTTCTGCACTTTGTGGGGTGAAAGCAACACACCAGCATGCAAAGCCAGGAGTTTGTTGTCTGCTTAGCTTGAACAAAAGTCCTAACAGGCCACTGAAAGGATTATTGTTGGGCCAATTATGATCACAGAGGCACTTACAGTCCAGATTATCTAATTATAGGAGCTCATTGCTCATAATGCTACAGATATAATAAGCTTTCTAGTGTCTGATCCTTTTCTGGTGTTAATGGTCCTCCTGAAGAAGAAAAGCAAGGTGTCAGTACAAGTGTCAGCAATGTGAATTCTTCATGTGGAGGAGTGTGATGTTGATATCCTCTTTGCCAGGAAGAAGGTGAAGTTAATGTTGATGGTTTCTTCTCACTCAGGTCTATCTGGGGACATATTGTAGTCAAATTTGCTATATATAACAATTTTTACGTATGTTGGATTCTTTTTCACAGAATCCCAAAACGGGTCAGGTTGGAAGGGACCACAGTGGGTTGTGGCTAGCACAGGTCTTTCCCATGAGAAATTCTTTTGTGTTTTGTAAATAAAGATAAGGTTTGGATGTTATTAAAAACAGTGTCTTAAGACTTGGACAGTGCAGGCCTGGCCAATCAGGCCTAGGGGGAGGTTTTTGACTGACCAATCTGGGTGACTTTTGAAAACTCTATATATATGATGAAATCAAAACAATAAAGGCCTTTTCTTTCTTGCCACTGAGAACTGACTTCCTTACTCTGCTAGCTGCTCAACAGCGACATCGGGTCATCTGGTCCAACCTCCCTGCTCAGGCAGGGTCATCCCATGGCACAGGTCTGGGATTTCTGCAGTGAGGGAGACTCCACAGCCTCTCTGGGCAATCTGCTCACTGCTCAGTCACTGCACACAAAAGAAATTCTTCTTCATGCTCAGGTGGAACCTCCTGGGCATCAGTTTCTGCCCACTTCCCTTTCCCATTGCTGGGCACCAGGGAGCAGAACCTGCTCCACCCTCTCACACATCCCTGCAGACACTGACAGACAGGGATGAGGTTCCTCCTCGTCTCCTCTCCAGGCTGAACAGCCCCAGCTCCCTCAGCCTTTCCTCAGAGAGATGCTCCAGTCCCTTCATCATCTTTGTCACCCTCTGCTGGACCCCTCCAGGAGCTCTGTATCTCTTGTTTGAGGAGCCCAGGGCTGGACAGAGCACTCCACACGTGGCCTCACCAGGGCTTCATTTCCTTTTCATCCCTGAATTCACTTTTATCCATACTTTAAAGTTGCATTCCTCTAGCAAGCAGCAATGTAACATCAGTGAGTTGTTGATAGCTCTGGGACCCTGCTGCCATCCCATTCCTTCAAGGCCCCTGCTGTGAACTTGTGCTTGTCCTTTTGGGAGTCTCTGTCACAGTCTGTTACAGTCCTGCTTTCCCTCAGCAGCCTCCAAGCTGCAGTTTACTGATAATTAAAGCAGCACTTTATTAGCATAGCGTGGTGACACACACATCCCTGCTCTGCACTTACTGACACTTCACTCTGCAAAAGCAGCAAGGCAGTACAAAACACAAATAAATACAGACTTGCTGCCCCAACTTTTTTTTTTTTCGTGGTAATGTCAGTGGTGTTTTTCCAGAGTTACTTTGCAACACAGTTCATTTGCATAATTGAAACTGAAAACATGTATCAAATCATGCTATTAATTGATCTTGCCTTGCAAGACGCAGCCTTTATATTTAAGCATTTTTTCTGTCATCTGGTGTTTTCCTCTGAGGACTCTGTGTGTACAGTATTACAGGTTGGCTTAAAGATAATTAAGATTTTGTCTGTGCTGCTTTGCTATGGCTGAGATGTGTCAAAATTTGCAAAGGCTCATTCTTGTCTCAGTCTTCATTGGTCAAATTGATGTTCTTTGAGGAAGCTTGTCATGGTCCTGGAAGAATGTTGGCAAGGACCAGATCCTGCTGATGAAAAGCAATTTGTGAGCTGAAGCTTCGAATGGCTCAGTGATCCAATATAAAACTGATATGAGAAACGGACTGTGATTTAGTTCTGACATAAAGAACTAAAATAAAGAGCTTGCTTTGGGGGAATTCATGTATCTCCTTCAGCCCATCACAGTTATTAGTGTATCCTTCAAGGGTTATGGGAAATAACCTTTAGAGGACCTGACTGTAAATATTAATTCCTCATTTTCAGTCACTGTGCGCATTGTGGAGATGAGAAAGATTTAAGATTTGGTAGGTTCATTTCAGTCTCTGTGGCAGACTTTCCTAAAATGTCAGTGACCAAAGAGGCCAAAACTAGAAAACACAGACTACAAATGTCTGCCATCGATTTCTAATTTGCTTGTAGAAAGGGTATTGTGTCCTCCCTCAGTCCGGATGGAGTAAGAATCAGAACAGCAGCATTATCCTACAGAGAATTTCAGTGCTGGAGACACAGTGACCATGGGGAAAAGCTGATAAATGCCACTGGGCTCTGGTAGGTGCTGGAGGGCACTGGGGTGAAGAGCTGGTGGATTGAATCTCAGAGAACTCAGAGGTGCCAAGTGCATTATTCATGCAGAAAACTCCAAAGTGGTCTCCAAAATGAGCAAAAAGCAGCTTTAGCAGCTGAGCCATCCAATCTTGTGTGTAGATGGGAGTATCCATTTTGTAACCTAATCATCTCCCACTGCAGAGCCATTCTAAAGGGAAATCCAATTTTCCCTCTCCAGAGAGGTGCAGAGGTGACCTTCCTCTGAGAGGACTTCGTGGTGAAGAAGTGGTTGCTCCTGTGGAATGGTTTATGGAACATGAATGCTACCCAGACTGTCGCTGTTGAGCAGCTAGCAGAGTAATGAATGCATCAGTTCTCAGTGGCAAGAAGGAATGACCTTTATTGTTTTGATTTCATCACATATATAGAGTTCTCAAAAGTCACCCAGATTGGTCAGTCAGAAGCCTTCCCCCAGGCCTGATTGGCCAGGCCTGCGCTGTCCAAGTTCTGGGACACTGTTCCAACAACATCCAAACTTTATCTTTATTTATAAAGCACAAGAAGAATTCTCATGGGAAAAGCCTGTGCTAGCCACACCCAAACAGGGATTTTCCCCTTAGCTTAGAGCTCTCTGCATAGACTTGAGAAGAACTGTTGTGGAGCTGTCATTACTTATGCATAGAAAATTGTAACTGGCCAGAAAATAAAACACAAATCAACATTTCTCATTCAGGCATTCACCTGAAAATACCAGGAAGCAATGTCTCCTTGAGTCAATATTTTGGTTGCAGCAAAGTCAGATCTGAAAATATTGGATATGCAGTGCTCAGAAAGATTGTTCTGGATGCATAAGCTTCCCTGCTGGAGTGAAAGGAATAGAAGTGGATAATGCTGTGGGACCAGGGAATGGCACCTGAAGTCTGCAATGATCCATGCTGGTTCCATGGATCCATGCAGAGCAGGGAAGAGGAGCCGAGGGCAGCCCACATTTACAGCCACCTGAGTCTTCCCAGAGGGGTGGAATTAAACCCTTTTCTCTAATGGTGCTGGGAATAACCATTTCTTGACAGGATTCACAACACTGCATGTGGTTTCAGGTTTTTTTAAAATTAGAATCCTAAATGGTGCAGGAGGAGGTGTAAAGGTGGAGTCACCCTTGAAGAAGTGATGTGTGTCACTCTTGTCTATAATCTTTGTGACTGAGGAAGCTTCCTTAAGTGTTGCTGAAAATTTTCATGGTGAATTTGAAACCTCTTGTCCCCCTGAGCTCAGCAGGAGTTTCCCCATTGACTTCAAGAGAAGTATAATCAGGCCTGGAATTATTAAAATAAATACCTTTAAACTAGAGACTCTGTAACCACTTTCCATATGTAGAAGTCTGTGTCAGCTTCACGCTCTTTTCATTATCTGCTAAAATTAATTTGATAGGTGAGATGCTAATTCTGTATTTCTGTGTTGTTTCCTTTGTGTGTCCTTAATATTTATGGAATATTCAGCTGATTTTTGCTGAAGCTAACAAAAAATACCCTGCAGCTTGCAATAAGCCCAGGCTGTTGTTACACATGTGGTTAGTAGCTATCACAGTGAAATATTCAGTGTGCAACGCTCAGCAGTTCTGCAGGCTCAAAACAATGTTTTTGCACAACGGCAGCCATTAAGTCAACTTTAGAAAACACAGTTATCTTAAAAGAAAAGCAACAGAAGTGTTAATTTATGCCTCATGACCTGTTATTTGTCAAAGTCCTGGAGCCTTGTTCAAGTGCTATCTGCATCCTGCAGCAGGGGATGCTGGAGAGGAGCAGAACTGCACAGGCACCAGAAGGGTGTCAAATCAAGAGAGGCTTCTTGTGCTGGGAAGAGCATTAATCACCCCGTAATGAAGTATGTGTTTGTTTCTGGTAGATAATTTCAGAAAGAAAAGAATGGAGAGCTAAGAAATTTTCTTTTCCTCCCATTGCTCCCGTGTATATCTTTTGCAGTTACATAATCAAGAGTAATTAGGGAGATATTCATCAAAGATAACTAGCTTTCCTGTATCTTACAGGTGCAAGTGTGCAAAATATTTAATGTTCTGATTTTGCTCATGATTTTGAAACAGTAAAGTTTTCATTAGGTTTTACTTTTCATTTTAAGCTCAAGAGTAATTTATTTTTTTCCCATAAACTTAGGTAGGAAAATCTAACTTGAGACTCTTTACAAGATGCTTCAACACAAGTATGTAGTCTTAAAACCCAATTATGTTTCCTGAAAAATTAATTTCAGTCTTTATATTGCAAAATTAAAAAATACCAATATGAATTTTGTTGTATAACTTAATGCAAATATTTAATATATATTGGTAGGTTCTAAATGTAAAAGCTGGCTCAAGAGTTCCTTCTTGCAGACCACACACCAAACTGTACTACTGTGTGTTGTTCATTCGTGCTCATGAGCAAGTTAGAGTTGTTTGAGAAAATTCGCATCACATCAGTTCATTTAAAGTCAGTGAAAAATCTTCAGAATCATTAAGAATCTCATCTTCTCATCACCTGCCTCCTGCTGGGCCCACGATGGGCAGATAAAGCAATACCAACCTTCCTTTCCTCCTAATTCATCCCCACTTTCTTCCCAGTCTGGGATGATGCTCATGACAGTGTTAGAAAAAGAGCAGTTTCACATCTACTGAATCAACCTTTTCAGGAATATTATGGGATCCAAGGACTTGCTGTTTTTAAATCCTGCATATAACTACGTGTGTGTTAGATTTCTTCTCATATTAAAGGACCATCAGGAGGGAATGGCTGCAATCTGTGGTAGAAATAGGAGGGGAAAAGGATTATCCACAACCTGCATGCTCCTTGTCATCATCTGGAGGGGCTGAGTATCTCATCATTCACAATGTGCTTCTGTTGCAAAGACGTGGAGCTCTTGGTATTTAAGAAAAGGTTTAAATTTTGCAGCTCAGCATGAGATGCAAACAGCCACAGGCAGAGGCAGGCAGAAGTAGCTCATAACTTGGAACAAACTGCAAGTTATTGCTAAGCCAGCAATAGATTCATGTTATTTATTAAAGGACTCTTAAAGCAAAGTGGCCAGTGGGGTCCTTATGTGATAATGTGAGGAGGGAACTCACGGCAGAGACACAAATCCTGCAAACAGTGTTGGGAAAGATGCACCACTTTGTAGCTTGCTGAGACCAGATCAGGTAAATGGGGCTTTTTGCGTTCAATTCTTGAATTTCTGCAGCGCTGGAGATTCCCCAGACACTCATCAGCAGCTCCCCATGGAGTGGTTGTAGGCTGCTGTTAAAAATACCCCTTGTTCCTCTTCTCTTCCAGGAACCTGTCATAGCAATTAATTCCACGGTGGCAGCATGAAAAAGAAGAAAAAAACTATTCATTTCTTCCTTAGCCTACTTCTTTCAGTGGTTGAATTACTAATTTCATTGTGAAGTGGTAACATTTCTCCTTTCTATGGAAATAAACTTGCTTTGTGTAACTTCTGCTAGGCAAAGGCTGTAGCACTAGCAGGGTAAATTCTCCAGGTATTGTGGTATCTTTTTCTTGAAGCTTACATTTGTTTCTCTAAACTTTACAAGAGGAGTTTTTTTTTATAATAATCATATGAAAGATATTGTCATGGAAAGTAGGTAGAATTGCAGACTAGAGCACAAGGCAAGAGATGCTGCCCTGTTGTGCTGTGTGAAGGGCACATATATTTATTTTATTGAATAAAATTATATATGTATATGTATATGTATATGTATGTGCTCTTACAAACTACTAAAGACAGAAGGAAAATACATGCATTTCACATCTTAGAAAGCAACATTTTCTGCTTTAAATGGCATAATTCGTTCCCCATTTGAGCGTTTACAGGTGTTACAGGAGCTGCCATCTATTCAGGTATTGTTTATAATTGACGAAGCTCAATCCCCTTTGTGAAAGGTACTAATGTGGTTTGGTGTGACAAGTGTTTGTCTGATGAGTTCTTGTCACTGTTTGTCACACCATAATTCACAGAAAGCAGCAATATCCCATCTCAGTTAACAGAGTCCTGCAGTATTCAGAGACAGGAGAATATGCAAAGCTTCTAGAGTCATCATTGGCAGCTCAGAAATACTCATATTAATACTCATTACATACCACAGAGATTTTTTTTTAAACAACAGATTGAATACAAGCAAAAAAACTGCTGCATTAAAATTATTTTTAGTATCATATAGAGGTTCAGCGGGAAGAGATGTTTAATTTGTTTTAAATCAATCCAAATGCCAGTTTTGTCCCTCTTCCACCAATGTGCTGAACTACCAGCCCATGTTGGCCATGTTTAGGTAATTAGGAAATTTTTGAAGGGCAGGAAGGAGCTGCAGTGGACTTCCAGCTCCTTTCAGGGGGCAGATGGAGGTACAGAAAGCAGAGGAGTTGGGGAAGCTCCTGCTGGATTTGGGATGCACATTTAGGACTGAAAATCCCACGTTTTCATGATCCCAGCCTGTCACTGGCTTGGCCTTTTATTTTGATGAGGTGTTTTTAAAAGCTAAAACCACATAAATTAAGGATTTAGTGACTCCTGGGAATATGGTCATTTTTCCTGATAAAATAAAAAGACAATATACCATCAAAATTTGATGTCATGGCTGTTAAATTCTGTAATTTTATACTTCCATTGATCAGAAAATGAATTTATGGTCTACATATTTTCAGCATTGTAAAAGTCCACATAATTTAATTGTTAATCTAAGGTCAAAAGCGAATTAGCATAATAATATCAGAACTGCACTGCCCTAAAATCCCCTGATAGGCATCTTTCTGCCTCCTGCTATAATAAAAACTGTTCCCATTGGTTCTTGACCCTATTAAAGTTGTTGCTAGATAAGCTTTGCAGGGGTAGTTTATGGGAGCCTGTGTGAATAAGCAGTCCTTAGATGATGCCTTTGTGCTGGTGGGATGGCTGGTTTTTCTGTGAGATATTAACACCACAGAGCAAGCCTGTATCAATCCTGATGATAGCTGTGATTTCCCCTTCGGTTTCATAAACTTTGCTAAAAGTCTCACTTCTTTTCTTCAGAGTCAGTTCTGACAACGTTAAGTTACACATTCAAAGATATCAAGTTATTTGGATTTGGGGTTTCCCCACCCATTTTTTCACCTGGTATTTTAGTATTCATGTAAGTTGTGTTTCACTATTCAGCCTTTACATGCTTTTGCTGTCCTGAGTATATTTGTTAATTAATGCCTTCCCTGTGTTTTCAAGGCCCATTAGTTTTAAGGGCTATTGCTTCAAGTGTTTAAATCTTGAGTTAAAAAAAAAAATTAAAAAAGCCAACAGCCACTTTTCAGGGTGGCAAAAGGCTTGCAATGGTGATGTAAGAAGTGCATGTAATGCCATAATGTGTCTCTGGTTTTGAGAGGATTTGATCCAGGGGGGGATTTCAGGCACCTGGCTCTGGCAGCAGAATCTGGGCTTGTGGTTCCTCTACTATAAAATGCAGGGTAGAATTAGAAAACTCAGAATTAGGAAATTCAAATGAAGACAAGTGTAAAGTGACCAGAACTGGGGTTCTGTTGGAAACACACTTAGGATTCCTTTGGTTTTTCTTCTGGTTGTCTTTCACAGCAAGTCTGGGCGACCAGAGCACTGTGTCTGTGATGAAATGCAGCCTCACCTGAGTCTGGAGCTCCTGAAATTCTCTCATGGATAGTTTCATCCATGCATAGCTACCCAGGCACCTGTAAAAGTCTTGCTTTTCACCTGGGCTGAGGAGCCTCAGCTCAGCACGATGTGCTGTGTGCTTTTCAGTAAGATCCCTGGCTGTAGAGGTTTTTAGAAACAGCTGGAATATTTCTGCTCCAGGCCCCGTGGTGCAGTTAGAATTGTTAAAATCACCCAGCTCCTGCCCTGGGGAGAGCAGCCCAGCTGCAGGATCACATTAGGAGGCTGCAGAATCAGGGTCAGGCTTTCCCATCCCTGCAGGCTGGGTGAAGTCATTTGCAAAGCCACAGTGACCCCAGCTCTGCACCTCCAGCGTGGCAATGCAGTGTGTCAGGATAATGATGAAGGCATTTAGGTCTCTAGGAGAAATGTCATTTAATTATTCATGTTGAGCCGTTGGGTGAACTCTGCTGAATGGGTCACACATGTTTGGAGCTGGTTGGCAAGCAGAGCAAAATACAGGAGGGAATCCAATACAGTATCCCTGCCTGCTAATTATTTGCTTACTGATCCACGGAAAAAAACAAACATAACAGGCATTAAACTAGCTATTGAAGTTTGCATTAGTGAATAGCTCTGCCACATGGAAAGGCAGAAAAATGTTAAGAAAAAGAGGATTTTTAGGAATAAGTCACACACTGCTATTTACTTTAGGGGGTCCTACTAATGCTAAGAATTCAGGGACTAATGGTGTGATTGAGTAATATCACATTTTCATTTGCATAATTCAAGTCAAACCAACAATTTGCAGCTAAGGGCAGCATAAATACACTGCCTGCAATCCCAAGCATGACTAAGTGCAGTAAGGGAATGCAGGTGCAGGTTCATCACATGGCTAAAAAAACAAGGTAGAAAATAACTACAGTATCAAAAAAAGAAAAATGGAGGGGGCGCAGTTACTCATTTAGGTGGTCTTTTATTTTTAGGGAATAGTATTTTTTTGAGACACCAGGTGCATGTCTCGTGGTTTAGAGCTAGGAAGAGTTCCACTTAGACATGCATTCAGAATGAAGACCTCGGGAATTGCTAAGGTATAATCTTTGGAGATTGTTGAAGCACTCCATGAAAACCATTGAGATCCCACTTGTGAGAAGGAAAAAACAAAGCCTGTTGTGTAAGTAGTTCCTTTTCTGCTCAGACCAGTTTCCTGTGCAGGAAGGGTGAATCTGCCAGGAGGTGTGACAGAAGGGGAGATCTGCAAGGAGCAGTTCTCCACAAGAGAAGAGCAGGTAGAGGCTGTGCACAGAAAACTTGTGCCACACCTACTTGCAGCCATCCAAGGAGAACAATTTAATTACTTTAAAAAATTGAGAACAGGCGTGGAGTCCTGCTAACTTTCAGCAGTAAGACTAAAGGGTTCAAAATCTGGTCAGACTCAAATCACTAATTATAATCATCCCAGTAATTACAGAAAAGTGCTGCAGCTGGGAGGTGATTATGAATTTGTATACACCTCAGCTGCTCCTTTTTAACCTTGGGAGGCAGCACCCTATTATCTTCCTTTTGTTGTTCCCTTACTTACCACTTTCTTTGTTCCTTACTTTTGGAGGGAAAAAAACCCCTGAAAAATCACTGAACTCCACAAAATGCAATGAAATCTTCTCTTTAAGTGTCAAGGGCTGGAGGTGGGGAGGGGAAGGAGCAAACTTCATCCCTTCTCTTGTGTTTTGAGTGCTCACAAGTTGCCTATGAAATGAAATACTTGAGTATTTCATACTCAATACATGAGTGGCTGGTGGGAAGCAGGGTCAGTATCATGCTATCTTTAGGAAAACAGGAGTGCACAGGGGTAAGAAATGTTCAGCAGAGATGCTTCACATTTCAAGTATTCTTTTTCTGGGAAAAAAAGATACCATGCATCTACTTTTGAGTGTACCTATAACCTTATACTGTATTAGCACAATAAAGCAAATTTTTGTAAGTAGAAAATGTTTATGTTTAGAAAATACAAAGGGGGAAGAAGTGATTGCATGTCAGATTATTTCTTTCTATCTATTGAGGATACCCAGGTATTTGAAAAAGAATGCAAAACTTGAAAATAGAGAGTGGTACTCATTTTTATACAAGTTTGTTTTCTCTGCATGTTTCTCCATATTTATTTCCTGTAATTGAATGGACTAGCCAAGTAGTGCTACTATCACCCAAAATGGCAAAGACTAATTCGGTGTGTGCCTGAATCTTAGAATATTTTTTTGTGAATTGAGGAAATAAAAATTCACAAAAGGGGTGAAATAAAAGAATTGAGAAGGAGCAGGAGGACACTGCCGATGTAGTTTTGCAAACTCTGTTCTGTGTGTATCTATCATGGGATAACAAAAGCTCTTGATACCCCTGAAACAACTTGAAGGTAGAACTTCTGCTTTTACAAATCCCTGTGGCTCCTGTTCATGGCCAGTCATTAGCCTTGGACACTAAAAGGGTGGCAAATTAGTGAGTTCTTCCCAGAACTATGAGATGATGGTTTTGTAAGATGATGTCCTCAGACTGTGAGCCATAATCAGGGACACGCCCAGGACCAGTGGGGGCCTATTGGAACACATTTTGCTCCCTTTCTGTGTGGAGAATTAGAGCTGTGTGCTTTCATTTCCCTCCAGAGAAAAGGTTGGAGATAAAATCAAATGAGATCCTGGATTGCAGCTCAGGATCTGCTTAGCTGGCGTGTCAGACACCAGTGAGAGCAGGGAACACAGCCTCCTCCAAAGGGACAATCTCCCCTTTTCAAAATACAAGACTTCTCTGTCTGTTTCATCCCTTGGAGATCCCTGTTGGGTCAGAGCCCTGTAACATCTCTAATAATGAGAGGGAAGGCAGGACAGGAGCTCTCAGGAGCTTTGCAGGTGTTGGCATGCTGATAAGGTGGCAGGGCAGGTCCAGAGGGACCTTGGTAAGCTGCAGAGAGAGCTGACAGGGACCTTCCACAGAGCTGTGGTGACAAATGCCATGCCCAGCATCTTGGGCAGAAAAATTCCAGATTTATTATCATCTGGGGGGGTCAACAGGCTTTTGAGAGGCTTTGCAGAAAATTACCTGGGGTGGTTTTATTTTTTATTGATACCTCAAAAAGCAGTTATGCTGTGGGGAACATTTTGGGGAAAGAGTCACGAGCAAAATTCTGGGGGAACTTTGCCTCATCCTACTAAGGCTGGTCTTTGTTATCATGAAAGCTACAGTAAACTTTGCTAGGTTGTCTCTAGCCTGGCTAGCCTGTGTCTAGCATCCCTAGATTGTTTGGTTATTCCCTTGAAATACTTAAATTTTATTGAATGGCTAGGTTCAGAATAATTTGTGCCGTGAGCACTTACCAGCAAGTGACTGTCACTAGAATGTTTCTCATCCCAGGGGTTTTAATGTGCATTATGTGGCTGTTTCTTGCAGAGACTGAAGGAACTGAAACAGAGGGAGTTTGCTCGAAATGTAGCATCTAAGTCACGAAAGGATGAAAGGAAACAGGAGAAAGCCCTTCAACGTTTGCACAAGCTAGCTGAGCTAAGGAAAGAGAGAACGTGGTAAGTACACAGCTGCTCAAACATAAAATATACTTTAAAATAAGCTCTCCACTATTAGTTGGTGCTGTGGGATGCAGGAGACCCTCGGCTGTTGCCACACACATGTGATTTTAGGGCATTTTGTGTACATTATTTGTACATTCTGTGTACAGTATTTGGTTCACACAGTGTGCAGAAATGAATGTTTAACGTTGCTTTTTCAGCTGAGCTAAAATGACACATATTTTTAGTTTAAAAAAAGATGTGTTTCATATATATTTCATAAAACCAGGCACTTTGGTTGAAAGCTGAGTGAACTAGGTCATGCATTTGCAGGCTGACACTACTTCATTGATGAGGTGAGGAACACAGTCTGTCTCTCTAGGATGTAACAGATCTCTGCGATTTAGTTTTCAAAATGCTCGCCTGGGAAAGCATCCAGAAACCTAGCTTTAAATCTCAATAGCTGGATTTTTCATATTAAAAGGTAAGTGCTCCTTTTCCCCAGCCCAGCAGAGTGTTTACCTCCCTCTGAAAAAGTGACTCCTTGCTACTCGTGTATTTTAGCATTGTATCTAGGCAAGATGTTGAAATTAATATTGAGCTTGCTGGTTGGGACTGAATTCTCAAAATAAGACACAGTTCTGACACTGATAAGGCACTGAAAATATATGTACTTGTCACAGTGTAATCTGTGAATTATAAAAAGAAAGAAAAACTGTAGATGCTCAGGCGCAAATGTTTTCTCTTTATTCAGCCTTGGCCTCCCCAGATGAGCTAACAGAGCAGTCCAACCACACTGCAGCTCTTGCTCAGAACTAGTCTGTGTGTCCCTAGTTTTGGATGGTGGGCAGTGTGCTGAAACAAAGGCTGAAGGAGCAGGTGGATGGGACATGAATGTTGCTCTGTTGGACAGGAGCAACACAACACCTCATGTTTTATTCTTTTTATGATAACCCATGTGAAGACTGTTTCTCCTCCATGATTGTTCTAGCTGTCCCTATTTTATACGTGAGTATATTAGATATCATTCCCCCTAAACATGCTCCAAAATCTAAGTTTTGTATATTTCGTGAGAAAGAGGAAAAAGAAACTTACTGTTTCCCTTTTTCCCATGCTAGTGTAGCACAGATTTTGCAAGCCTTTGTTGTTTCTGGATTGTTTGGGTTTTCTAAAATATCCTTCTGCTAGTTCCTGAAGGAGAATTTCTATCTGAGCTTAATTAATCTATTTCATAATTGCTGTTTACTACCACTTTGCATCCTTAGAGGTGTGATATAGACAAGACACACGAGATTTTTTTAAACTGGCATTTTCTAGGCTGGTTTTGCAGAAGTCACCATTTTATTCTGTGAAAGAAAGGATTTATGTGGGGGTTTAAAAATTTCAAATTTATGAAGAATTGGGCAGGGCAGGAATTCTCATGAGGAATTCCTTTCTCATAAATTGTCTGCCTTAATTTCTAAACCCTATAGGGTAAAGTCATTATTCTTCATCTCAGCACTTCTTGGGGTCCTAAATGACACTTGCGAGTTGTACCAATGACTCATCAGCGAATATTGCTCTGCACTGTAACGGAGTAATTTGGTTAAAACAAACAAACAAATGGTTTTTACACAGGTCTATTACTCCTAGTGCTGAGCAGTTCCTGTGGATCCTGGAAAATTGTCAGCTTAAACACTTTTTGCTCTTCTCTTTGCTTCCTATTAAGTCAAATGGAACAGATGGGAAGAGGACATGTAATGAAGAACAGAAGTAGACAGTGATAAATTTTCTCTCAAGAGGGATGAATCACTTACTTCACTTCTGTCAGCTGAAATACTCTCCCCAGTTTTGTTTTTCCATGAAAGAAATTGCTGAGATGGCGATGGTTGGGTCTGTGCACACGAATGGGATGGGAGCTGCTGGGGGATTGCCTGCGGGCAGAGCAGCAGTCACTGGGATGATGACTGAGGGGGAAGTGCTCTATGAAGCAGTCTCTGTTTTAATGTATTTTGTAGCATGAAGGAATGTAAAACTGCTGTCTGTAGGAATGGTGGTGTAACCATGGTGGTCTGCTGGGAGGAGAAGCCAGATTTCTGTGAACGCAGTCTCTTACTTAGGCAGGTGGTGTGTTTAGGAAAAGTTAACTACTCTGTAGGAATAGGAGTCCTTCAGCTGATAGCTTCACATGAAGGAGCTGGGGGCATAATATTTACTCATTCTCTTTTTTGGTACTAGTCAAGGGATCTTTATTATAAAATATGGCATTTTTTTCATGGTCTAAATGTGCATATCCACAGTCTTCCTCTTTCCTTAAAAGCTCTCTTAAATACCAATGTAATATGATTCTCTCAGCAGTTCTCTGAAAGGTATAGACTCAAAGTTTTATTTTCTTTCCTAGTGCTCCTGGAAGTGGCCCTATGTTCAAATCCACTACAGTGACCGTGCGAGATGACTGCAGTGACATCCCCAAAAGTGCTGCCGTGGATTCCACCAAAAGCCAGGATTTCAGCTGCACTTTAATGCACGATGCACAGAATTGCAAAGACGTTGCTTCTGATATTTCTTCCACTCCTGGAGATGCAGGCAGTCATCATTCCGACTCTAACAAGTGTGGAGATCAGGTCCAAGGAGCTCCAGGACACAGAGTTGGCTTCTCCTTTGCTTTTCCTAAGAAAGCAGCAGTCAAACTGGAGTCTTCAGCTGCCGTTTTCTACGAGTTTAATGACGAAACCTCCATGGAGCATGGATTTAGCAGAAGGAGTAGGTTTGTTCCAGGAACATGTAACCTTCAGTCTCCTTCAGCAGCAGAAATAGTTGTGTGCCCTGAGGAGAAACACAACGGCTTTCCCCCACTGGCAGAGAAATGTGTAGACACAGCAGAAGCTCCTGAAGCTCAGGAGTCCAAAGAGCCATGCAGTGAGGAGAGCAGGGTGCTGGAGAGTCCTGCTGGAGCTCCTGCCATGTCCCACTCCAAGCAGACGGTGTCCTCGGACTCGGATGGCCACGGAGGGGATGTCAGTGCAGACTCAGGGGACCAAACACTGCCCCTGGTTGCAGACAGTGCTCAGGTCCTGCCCCTGGATGGCAGCAGGAACGAGCTGCAGGCTAACAGAGCTCCTGTGCAGGACCTCGGGGAGGATTGTTCCCCTCTGCAGGGTGTTGCGGAGGAAGACAGT